>NW_013674434.1:5560-23349 GCF_000517525.1 Limulus polyphemus | reverse complement strand
AAACTGACAAGAAACGTACTGATTGTGAAATTACTGTGTACTAAAAGTTTGTATCGAGGAAGAATATACTGGTTTAACCAATTAATGACTTGTATCGCTGAAGTTTCTTGGAAAGAATTTCAACCAGAAATTAACATGAATGTATTATAAAAGTAGTTAAGTTTAAAGTGCCGAGAAACATACTGATTGTAAAATTACTGTGTACTAAAAGTTTGTATCGAGGAAGAAGAAACAGGTTTAACCAATTAAGGACTTGTATCACTGAAGTTTCTCGGAAAGAATTTCTACCAGAAATTAACAAACAAGTAGATTTGTAACAATATAAATCACACCTAGAATTGTATCATTTTCTTTATATTTAATACCTCTCCTTGGTATAAATCATACCCAGAATTCTATCTCATTCCTTATATTTAATACCTCTCCTTGGTATAAACCACTCCTACAAAGTACCATAAGTCCGTGTAGAAGCGTGCAGAGAAGCTGATGCTAGTCTCATTGTAAGGAAATCCTTGAACATAGCTCTTGTACCACTGAAGCAAGTCCCAGTGAACCTGCTTATAATATACATAGCAGGAATTACATCTATGTTTATATCGTATATAATATAAGGTACATAGAAGTTTCCCTTTCTATAAATGCTTGTGGCATATTGTATTATAGTTTTATATATATTTTTTTCCAGGGAAATGAATGGTTTTGCTGCAATTGATGATTCAGAATTGATCCAACTTCAAAAGGAGACGAGAAAGTTGAAAGCTGATGAAGATGATTTTGCTCTGCTGGTTTGTTTAATTTTTTTAGTTACTGCATTAGTGGAGGATAAAACATCTTTGTAATGGCTTTAAGAATAATTTTCATCCCATAAGTAGTACCTGTAATTTAGTATTATCACGAAAGAGATTGAAAATATAATTACTTGCTGAAAAAAAGATAAATAACCATGAAAAAATTAGAATTATAAACATCATAGCTAGTGATAGAAATTTTAAAACAGGACAAATTAGAAGTGGGCTGTTGAATATCTATTTTTAGTTTTCCCAAAAAGTTTTGGTTTAAGTCAAATACTTAAATGTTTAATTGGAAATATAACTCAGGTTTGGTTATCATCCAGTATATTTTAACATAGTTTTGTAAATCCAGTAAATGGTGTAATATATTCTTACAAATTTACATTTAATGATACAAACTTTGTCATTTACTTTGTGATCCTTTCTACTAAAACAAGATTTTCATTCTCACTTTCCAGCTGAGCAACCTAAAGGTAAGTTTGGTGTTTTAATCATTCCTTATATCATGAATTTGTGCCAGTATTTATATTACTAACTTATCTAATAGTTAAATTAAAGTTTAGTGTCACAGACTTGTAGTTCTGTCAGTATTTATATTATTAACTTATCTAATAACTAAACTAAAGTTTAGTGTCACAAACTTGTGCTTCTGTAGTATTTATGTTCTAACTTGTCATATAGCTCCATTTGTATCAGAAACTTGTATTTATATTACTAACTTATCTAATAGTTAAATTAAAGTTTAGTGTCACAAACTTGTAGTTTTGTCAGTATTTATATTATTAAATTATCTAATAACTAAACTAAAGTTTAGTGTCACAAACTTGTGCTTCTGTAGTATTTATGTTCTAACTTGTCATATAGCTCCATTTGTATCAGAAACTTGTAATTTTTTGAAGTTTTGCATCACTATTCTTAATTCTCGGTTAAGGGTTTTTATTCTATGTCACTAATGTTTAGCTTAGTTAAAGTTATATATTTAGTACTTATAGCTCATTTAAAATTTTGTATTTTGTATCATTAATGTATATCTTTGTTAAAGCTTTGTATCACCAATTTCTTCTTCATTTAACATTTTGTATCACTAAGAGCAAACTTGTATCTAACTTAAAATTTTGTAGTACAAACTTGTATCTTTTTTAAAGTTTTATACCACTAACTTGTACCTTAGTTAATGCTTTGTGTCAATAATATTTACCTCATATAAAATTTAGTATCATTAACTTATGCCTTAGTTAGGTTTCATATAACTAACTTGTACCCCACTTAAGTATTGATATCACTAACTTGTGACCCAGTTAAGGTTTTATGTAACTAACTTGTACCCCAGTTTAGGTTTTATATCACTAACTTGTACCTCAGTTACTGTTTTATATCACTAACTTGTGCTTCAGTTAATGTTTTATATCACTAACTTGTGCTTCAGTTAATGTTTTATATCACAAACTTGTACCTCAGTTAATGTTTTATGTAATAACTTGTACCTCAATTAATGTTTTATATCATTAACTTGTACCTCAGTTAAGGTTTTATATCACTAACTTGTACCTCAGTTAATGTTTTATATCACTAACTTGTACCTCAGTTGAGGTTTTGTATCATTAATTGATAAACATTTGTGTTACTAACTTATACCTTAGTTAAAGTTTGTATCAGTAACATGTACCTTTTTTAAGGTTTTATATCACTAACTTGTACCTCAGTTAATGTTTTATATAACTAACTTGTGCTTCAGTTAATGTTTTATATAACTAACTTGTGCTTCAGTTAATGTTTTATATCACTAACTTGTACCTCAGTTGAGGTTTTGTATCATTAATTGATAAACATTTGTGTTACTAACTTATACCTTAGTTAAAGTTTGTATCAGTAACATGTACCTTTTTTAAGGTTTTGTATCACTAACTTTCATCTTAATTAATGCTTTCAATCACTAATTATACCTCACTTAAAGTTTTGTATCACAAACTTGTATCTTAATTAAGGTTTTGTATCACAAACTTGTATCTTAATTAAGGTTTTGTATCACAAACTTGTATCTTAATTAAGGTTTTGTATCACAAACTTGTATCTTAGTTAAGGTTTTGTATCACAAACTTGTATCTTAGTTAAGGTTTTGTATCACAAACTTGTATCTTAGTTAAGGTTTTGTATCACAAACTTGTATCTTAGTTAAGGTTTTGTATCACAAACTTGTATCTTAGTTAAGGTTTTGTATCACTAACTGTCAAAGTCTTATGTTAATAATTTATACATCAGTTAAAGTTTGTTTCACTAATGTGAACCTTTGTTAAGGTTTTGTATCATTATATTTTATCTCAGAAGGTTTTATGTCAGTAATTTGTACCTCAGTTAATGTTTTGTATCTCAAACTTATTTTTTACTTAAAAAAAATTCATTTTTTGTATCTTTAACTCGTAGAACTTACATTTTTGTATGTATACTGGGAACTCTGTAGTGGTATTTTTGTAAAATGATATATTAATCTTTTATATAGTTTAAAATGATCTTTAGTTCATTAGTGTTTAACCCTCAACCCCTGTTTCTGATACAGTGTATAACCCTCACTCACATAAATAGCTATTCTCATTCAGTGTTGCCCCTCTATATGCAAAAAAATGTTTTTATGCATGCCACAAGGTTGTTTTCTCCCCTCCATATGAATTGACTAATTCCAATGCATCTCTCATGCAAATCACCATGCAACAAGCCTCCACCAATAAGAGTATGACATACACTCATTTCGGATGTGACTCCCTGTATTCAATTCAACTAACTATCACTTTTTGTTTGGCGGTACTTGTATTGACTCTTGCTTTACACACGTGGTTTCTCTGTTGTTGGGATCTTCTGGGTCACGATGCAGCTATGTCCCAGATTCATTTGCCACCCACTTATCTAAGGGGTTTATGTATGGCTCCTTTTATTCGGTGGTATGTTTTCGATCATGTACCTGAGACTTTGGAATCACGTGTGCATCAACACTCTACCCTTTTCTCTTTGGTAGCTTGTTTGTTGAAGTAGAAACCATGACAAGTCTCATCTTATTCCTTCTCAGCCCTTACCTGTTCCTCTCTCCAGGGGTTACTCATTTTATCTTTTTATTCCATGTAGATGAGCACGGCACTAACAGTATTGGTGATTACCCAGTGGGTTCTGGAATGGGAGAAGCTCGATTATGCGAATTTGTGATCTTTTGCCCCAGATCAGTGGGTTATTTGTTTATTTTTTGCAGAGGGACTTGTCCTCCAATTTCTCTCTCTCCCCTCCTTAGTCTTGGGTACCTGTTTCTTTCCTTATGTCTCGGGATCCTCTCACCTACCAGCATTTGTCAGAGGCAGTACAAGACCTTTTGTCTCAACAGGCCATCGAACTTGTTCATCATCTTTCTCCAGAGTTTTAAATCCAGGCTATTTGTTGTTCTCAAGAAAACCAGAGACTGGCAACCTGTAATAGATTTGTTCTGCCTCAATCAATTTCGCAGTCTACCCCGTTTTACCATAGAATTGTTTCTCACCTTCAGGTGGGCTTATTCTCCAGGTTTGTGGATGACCAAGATGGATGTTGTGAATGCTTATTTGCATATCCCAATATCTCTTCAGTTATGACCATATCTTTGGTTTGTTCATCATGAGTTGTTTTATCAATTTCACACACTGCCCTTCTGGCTTGCTTCGGCCCCATATTTTTTTGTTGGGTGGTCAGAGCATTTGCTTGTCACCTACATGCTCTTGGGTTGCACTTTCATCATTACATGAATGACTGGCTACTGTTAGCTTGTTCTGAACAGAAGTTTGCCTATCACAATCATTAGCTGCTCCTGGAGGTGGCTCGAGTGGGCTGGTTAATCAAGTTGAAGAAGTCATTCCTTCAACCTACCCAATATCTTGTTCATTTGTGTGTGTTTTTTCAACACCCATCTCAGTCGGGCCCAACCTTCTTTTCCTCGATTTTGTTCTATGGAGCTTTCAGTTCTTCATGCTTTTACTGCTCCCTCTATTACAGCTTGTGATGTTCAGTTGCTTTTGGGAATGTGGTCTTCCATGGCAGCCCTTAGGTTGTGCACAAATGTGTGCTCTTTGCAGGGTCTTATTACCCTTCCTCTTACCCTAGTTGATGATCTGCAATGATGGTTGGACAAGACTCACACATTGGCAGGTGTTCCACTTCCTCCTCCTCATCCAGATTTACACATTTTCATGGATGCATCCCTTCATTAATAGGGGTCATGGGTCAATCAACAGGAAGCTTTAGGTATTGGACTGCAGCTAAGAGGTCTTATCATATCAACATCCTGGAGCTTCTTACTGTATGTTGGGCTTTGGTTCATTTTCTCCATCTGGTCGGAAATCGTCTGGTAATGATCCATTCTGAGAATTCTACAGTGGTTGCTTATTTCAATCAGCAGGGTGACACCCATTCTTGATCCCTCTATATTCATACATTGGATTTGGGGGGGGGGGGGCACATGCAAGATATTCATATCATTGCATGTCTTATTCCGAGTGCTTTTGATCTTGTTGTGGATTGGCTTTCCCAGCCAGACAAAACTCTATCCAATGGAGTGGTCTCTCGATCCTCTTGTTTTCCAGTGGCTTTGCCTTCAGGGGATACTCCTCACATAGATGCTATTGGCATGTCTTTCAACCACAGATTACTTCTGTTTGGTCTCTGGTTATCGATGCTTTCAGCCAAGACTGGGACAACAAATACCTATATGTTTATCCTCCCATTTAGCTTTTTCACTGGATGATTGTGATCATCCAAACCACTTTGTGTCAAGTCCTTCTGATTGCTTCCTACTGGCCAGCTCACCCATGGTTTCCATGGCTTTTCCAATTCCAACATACCCCTCTGTTACATCTTCCTCTCTCTCTCTCCTTCCATTCTTTGTCAACCTCAGTCACCGATTCTTCATCCATCCCTTCATCTCTTCCATCTTCACACCTGGTTTTTATCCTGTCCTTGGTGAGGATATCTGACTTGTTCTAACAAGTAGCTTCATTTCTGACTCATTCCATTTGCCCTTCCTCCATGGAAGTTTATCTACATAATTGGAACGTTTTCTGCCATTGGTCCCCGGGCTGAGGGTTTTCTGCTTATTGACCCACTGTTTCTCATATTGTAAATTTTACTACTTGGCTATTCAATTGGGGGTCTTCTGTCTTCTTGATATCGGGTGGCCTTGTATCACACTTTTCAGTTTTTCTGATACTGTAGGGTATTTACTTCTCCTATGCTTTCCCTGTTATTGCATTCCTTCCGGATTCATCATCCACCACAACAGGCTGCCCTTCCGGATTTGGACTAGGTAAATTATATTTTATTATTCTTTATTTTATTTTCAGGGGTCTTATTTCCCTTTTTATTATTATTACTCATTGGTTGGATCCTGTTCTGTGGTAAGTGGTGCCTGACCAGTTATTTTTTAACTGTTAAAATCCGCACTGTCAAGTCATATCGACTTGCATATTATAATTCCATGACCATGCAATGCACACTGCACACAACATCACTTGTAGGTTTATCCTCATTATAGAATTGCTTCATAAGTTTGCCCATCACAGACCATACCCACCCATGGGTAAAGTAGAAGAGGATAACTGCTCATCCTTGCTATTATATTAAATAAATCGGTAGGGTCTGCTTTTAAAAAATGAGTTTCATGGTCACCCATTGCACTGTCTAAGGTGTTGTCATTTTGCTGGACTCTCCACCACGTTTTACCCCCTTTTCTTCTAGTGGAGTTTCAGAGTCTTTACCACTTTCCAGTACCAAGCTGCTGTGGTGGTAGACCATGGAGGTATCCTCCTGAAGGGGTTCATGAAATACAAACAAAATATAGAAATGATTATAAAACCATTCAATTGAGAGTAGGGCAGTGGTGTTCTGCTAGTGTAGATGACATGATATCCTCCAATATGAAACATAAAAACAAATGGGAGTGAGACATCAGTGGCCAGGTTCTAGATTTAGAGTAGAACCAATCAACATAAGACCTACATATATTTCAGATGTCTGTATTCCTCCCTCACTTATACTACATCAGTGTTGTGGGTTACGGTGGAGGTACTTGCAGATTGTTATGGTTCTTTCCCTTCTGCTATCTCTCAATGTTTCTTATTTCGAGGATGTTAATTGCTAATGCACTTAGGGTGGTTCTGGTCAATTTCACTTTTGAGGGAGATTTAGCATATTTACATGTGGCCTGTTCATGAGTTGGGGGTAATAGATTCCCTCAGGTCTCATGAACTTGAAGTGAAGATGGTAAGATTCTCTTTCCTACCCCAACCAGATGGCTTGGTTTGGTTTGTAGTTGACTTGCCACCGATATAATCCTCTTTTCTACCCACATGTGGATGTTGGTTCCCAGCGGCCTGAGTTTTGGATTGTACTCGACTTGCAGGTGATATGATCCTCTTTCCTATCCTATCCCCACCTGGATGTCAGTACCAGTGGCCGGGTTTTGGATTGTAGTTGACTTAACGATGGTATGATCCTCATTCTACCCCCGTGTTGATGTCGGTTCCCAGTGGCATGGGTTTTGGATGTAGTTGACTTGCCGTGTATGGTCCATCACATTCGAGCCACTCTACACCTAGGGGAATATCTTTTTCATTTTACCCACTTTTATAATTTCTAGGATTGAGTTTCACAAATACTGCATGATTCAGATCACTTTCTGGCCATCGTTCTCTTCCAAGTGGATGTGCTCCTTTGTTTTTCACCCATATATGCCACATCTTTATTTGATGGGTGAAGAGTATACCTGGTTCAGATGAGGTGCAGTCTCACTCATCAGATCTTAAAATTCGACTGTTTCATTTTAGGAAGTGTCCTTCGAATGCTTCTTTCTTTCCCTTGCACTAGTCCCTCCACCTATTCAATATGGGATTCTAACTATTTATGTGAGAGGAGGTAATGTACTGTATCGGAAGTTATAATTTTCCTATACTATAAATGTCTTTCTGGTAACTACTTAACTCCACTTACACTTCCCACCATTCCTCCCCAGTGAAAACCAGTGCTTCTATTTTCTACTAAAACTCAAAGTGATAGTTATGTAGAATTGAACAGAGGGATCACATGCATAATGAGAGTATGTCACACTCTTATTAGTGGAGGGTTGTCGCATGATGATTTGCATGAGAGATGCATTGGAATTAGTCAATTCCCATAGAGGGGAGAAAAAAAGACTTGTGGCATGCGTAAAAAAAAGTTTTTGCATATTGAGGGCAGTACTGAACAAGAATAGCTATTTATGTTAGAGGTGGAAATACATTTTCAGTATAGGAAAATTATAACTTTCAACCTTTTCCAGTGTGAAAACATGAAAAAGTGTGAACAAAGCAAATTAAAACTTTTTTTTTTTCAGATTATAAATATGTTTTTATATTGAATAAAAACAATAATATTATTTTGTTATTTGTATAAACTTATAATTCCTGTAGAATTGCTAAGTATACATTAAAAGAAAAATTAGGCTTATTAAATAGCCCATACTATATTGACGAATAACATTGGTTACCTATTAATAACATGCCATAGTTGGTGAAATTTAATGTAAATATAAAACAGTTGTTTAATGTAGATCATTTTTATAGGATTAGAAGTTGAAGCTGTACCTTGTTCTATATTCACAATTTCTTAGGGTTTAGAAACTAAAACTATTACCTTTGTGATCAATGTTCATGCTACTTTGGATTAACAAACCTAAAATATTTGTTTTATTTAGAAACTGACTTTGGATGACATGGATAGCTCCCAGGCTACCTTAAGACATGGTCTAAGAAGGTGTGTAGTAATAACCTACAAACGTGAAATTTAACTAGCACTATAGTGAATAAATAGAGTTTCAGCTGATTCTAACCATTAATGTACTATTTTTGTAAAACTTATTCTCCTGGTTTTCTCTATTGTTAGGTTAAGTTTGAGGGGTTGTGGTATGACACTTGACTCACAATCTGAGGGGTAACAGGTTCGAATCCTGTCCCCCAAAATGCTTGATCTTTCAGCTGTGGGGACTTTATATGTGATAGTCAGTCCTACTGTTCATTGCTAAAGTGTAATCCAAGAGTTAGTAGTGGGTAGTTGACTAACTGCTTTCTCTCTAGTCTCTCACCTCAGAATTAGAGACATCTAGTGCTGACAGTCATCGAGTAGCTTTGCAGGAAATTGAAAACAAACAAGCAAATTTTAGGGAACAAATCTCACAGGTAATTTTCATAATTTACTAATAATGAAAAATTTAAACTGAACACATGAAAATATCAGCATTATTAAACACAAAAACTGTTCAGTGATTTTTTGGAATAGAAAAGAAATATATAAATATAAGTTTCTCTTTGTGTCTTGGAACCTTTAGACATTTGACTTGACTTTTTATCACTCGGCTATACATTTAGATCAGATAGACTTACCTCTGGAATACTAAGAACCTTGTCGTGCTGAGTAGCTTTCATGCCATTAGTAAAGTTCTGAATGTTCTTGGCATAGCATGCATCAACTTACTCAGAGTTCTACACTCTCCCACATTGCATGTGACATATTGCACTTGCATCAGGAGAACATATATAAACTCTGTTTTCCTGCCATAATTTAGATTTTCATGTTGATAGTTGTGCTGTTAACTTTCGAATGGTACTACCTCCCCTGACCCAAAGCTCTCTCGACCTTGATTTCCCCTCTAAGCATTGCTAAAATTTTTCAATAGTGCACCAGTCTATTATACTCCTTCATTTTTGTGCCATTGCAGCAACATGTGCTGATCTTGTGACTACCCTCCATCAATCATACTGTGCTAACTATACCAGTGCAGGTAGCTACCTCTACCATTTCACTACAATTCTCACTTTCTCGATTCGCATTCTAGTGTTTAGACGTGTGTTTTAACTCGTTCTCTATGTGACTACAAGATTTTGATTGTGCTTGATAACAAATTTATATCAATTTCAACTTCAAGTTTTGACTTCTGGTGTTTCATTTCCATCCTTTTAGAAATATTCCTGTTTTCTGAATTATACTTTGTTCATATGAATTCGAGATTTAATATGGTGGATGATGAAATTCCTGCCATAAGCAGACAATTGTTCTGACATTAATCACAGTTCTCAGGGCCGACGATGTCTCCTGGGGAAGCACAGGCTTTAGTTCAAGGGGAGTTAGTGTCTTACATTCAGCCGACGATTTTCCTTTCAAGTTACATTTTTTTATTTTGAAGAGAGATATAACTACTGTGTGTAAATTGTCTTTCTGTGGCACTTTCCACTTCATACTGCACCTCCACGTAATCTACTGGGTTAGGTATTGTTCTTTTTTCCAGGAGATCTGTGGTAAGTTTTCAGTGTGTTTTTCTCACTCCCTGTGGGTATACCAGTGTTCAGTGAGTTTATATGTGGATGGATCTAATTTCTGCACACGATAATTTAGGTCATTCATATCTTCTCTAATAAATGTTGGGTAAGTTAGATTTTTCTACTTCTTTTACAGTCTAGGTTACTTTAGTTTAAACTTGCATTTGGAGTTTGATTATTCCTTTATTTTTGTTTAAAGTTTTACTTCTTTTCTCTGTTAATGTTATTTAGTTTGTCAGTTCCTTTTTCTTTACCACTAGTCGCATCTAATTGGAGATTAGTTTTGAGTCAAACTTTGTTATTGTTAACTGGGTGCCTTTTTATTCTCATATTCTTTATGGTAGGTTTT
The DNA here is from genome assembly GCF_000517525.1 of Limulus polyphemus. Taxonomy (NCBI): domain Eukaryota; kingdom Metazoa; phylum Arthropoda; class Merostomata; order Xiphosura; family Limulidae; genus Limulus; species Limulus polyphemus. The sequence continues at coordinate 12,856 of NW_013674434.1, read as the reverse complement.
AATTTTGTGTCCTTTATCTTATAGATTCTTTGACTGGACTTATAAGTTATATATTTAAGGGTCGTTTATCTTCTAAGTTCCTTTAGTGGTTTTGCACTTTAGGTATTACTTATTCTGTTATGTTTGCAGTCACATTTCATAGTTTTGCAGGTTTGTTAGTTTTCTGTACTTTGTAGACTCTACATGTTTCTAAGTTTTGTTAGTAATGAGTCCTTTCTCTATGCATGTTTAGTATGTGTGTCTTTTTGGCTACACTTCACAACAGTTCCATGGGTTATATGGGTTCTACCTGAGGGTTTTTGGCATTTCGCTCCCCATCTATCCACTTCCCAGATCTCCTTCCCTTCTCCTAGGGTTTGTACTTAGTCCAGTCGTCTTGCAGAGTCTGTTTGAGACCTACTACACAAAGGAGCTATTGAACAGGTGGTGCATGCTCAACCAGGATTTTACTCCCGTCTTTGTGCTGTTTCCAAAAACAAGAGCGATTGTAGTCCTAACATAGCTCTGTTCCAGCATTATACTTATTTGGAGACACCTTACTTCACCATAGAGTCCTACCTCCTACTTCGGTGGGTTTTTTTTGCCCCAGTGTCACCTCGTTTTTCTTCAGTTTGTCTATGAAGGTTCTGTCTTCCAGTTCTGGGCGCTACTGTTTGGTTTTATTCTTTAGCTCCATATGTGTTTTGTTGAGTGGTATGCTCTTTTGGACATCACCTTCACTTGCTGGGTCTTTGGAGTCTCGAGTCCATGGATGATTGGCTTCTGCTCACATCTTCCCATGCCCAGTCAGTCAGTCACACCTGCTTACTTCTTCGAGAAGTTGCTTGAGTGGGGTTTTTCATCAAGTTGGAGAAGTCCTTTATTACCCCCCTCTTAGTATCTTATTCATGTGGTGGTTTTCTTTCCATCCTTCTCTACTTCGGCTCCAGGATATGGAATGGGCAGTCATAATAGCCCTACCTTCTCCTTCTCTCTGCACGAAAAGTTCTTTTTCTTTTGGGAATGTGGAATTTCTTTCCTTGGAAGTTTTCATTCCCTTGGGTCAGTTGCACATGTATTACCTTTGTTGTATGCTTCTTGACCAGTGCTGGTTGCTCCATATTGGCCAGATCAGATGTGGTTCCCTCTGCTCTGGCCTTTACTGGAGCAACAGCCCCTGCCATTTTCTCTGAATGCTCCTCTGACAACTGTGATCAGACATATTTCATAACAATGTCACCAAACTCCATCATCACATGTGACTTTTGTCAGGTCACATGCCTCACCTCTGGGACTCACCCCTCGTGTAGCATCTTTCCTTACCTGTACCATTCGCCCTTCCTTCTTGTCTATGTTCCAGAGGCTTGGGTCTTACTTCAGACTTTGGTCTAGTTGCCATGGCTTCTGACCATCCTATCCTTCTGTTCCTCACTTGTTCCACTTCTTCATCTGGTTGTTTGTTCAGAGTTTGTCTGTTTCAACTATTGTTCTTTATAGGACTATCCTGTCGTACATCTTCTGTTCTCCCTCTTCCAGAAATCCTTCTCTTCCCTGGTTATTTCTTGTACTTCCTATTTTTGTAGTCTTGTTCCTGTCATTCCCCTCTTTTCCGTGATCTTTCACTTATTACACTCACTGGTTGGGTTTGTCAACTCATATGACTGGTGTATTTCGACGTGTTCATGGAAAAATCGCTGTCTACATAATGTGTTTGGACCTCGGAGGTTTCCTCAGGAGTGGGTTTGTACAATAAACCAATTCAAAATTCATAGATCGTTTGTACCCACTCAGTGAGAAACAGGCTATCATCGTTATATTTCATATTATACGCTATCATCATATGCTCAACCCAAGGCACTTCTCCTAGATGTTTTTTTTCCTAGGTAAACTACACTTGTTGATCATGAAATAAAATTTTTATGCAAGGCCCTTCCACTGGATGGACTGCACTTGCTATACTCAATAACATCACAAGGTGCTTTCCCGGGATATTTTTGCTCAGGCTATCTGAACTTTTTGATCTCTATATATCTTACATACAAGATATGAAACAAACAATCTTATGCAAGGTGCTTCCCCTGGATGTTTTTTGTTTTGCCTGGGTGGACCACACTTGTTGTTATTACAAACTTCCACTGTTGTTTTTGCCCAGATGGACTGCTCTTGGCATAATCCTTCATTTCCCAAGGTGCTTCCCCTGGATGTTTTTTGTTTTTTGCCTGGGTGGACCACACTTGTTGTTATTACAAACTTCCACTGTTGTTTTTGCCCAGATGGACTGCTCTTGGCATAATCCCTCATTTCCCAAGGTGCTTTCCCTGAATGTTTTTTGACTGCGTGGACCATACTTGGCCTATTCATATACAGGCCTTTAGTCCTAGCCACATTTTCTATTAACAGAACACAGGGATCTCCATTGTGTCACTTGCTCATGCTCGTTACATTTGTGGATGTCTTATGTACTGTCTGTTGTCCATGGGCAGAATCTGTCTAACGTTACTGGGGGAAGAGCATACCTGTTCCAGAAGTAGTGTTGTACCCTACAGGTTTGCCTCCTTTTATAATTGGTCACCTCCTAATTACTCTACACCTTGGAGCACATCCATTTAAGCTTTCCCCCACATTACCGTTTGGAGATGTTTCTTCTATGGTCTTTTTTTGATGCGATTGAGATTATTATATACTGTGGTTTTGATTTGAATCCAACCATTTTCCCTTCCTTTTTCAGCATGTGTATGCAACATCTTTCCAGACTGGGTGCAGAGTATACCTGGTACAAAAGTGGTGTGGTCTCCCACATATGATCCACTACTACAGGGATCACAGTTCTTGGGTGTTCTTTGGATGATTTCGATGGATGCTTATTTCTATGCACCGGTCCATCCACCTATTCAATGTGGGATTCTAGCTATAAATGTGATAGGAGGTAATGTACCATATCCATATTAGAAGTTATAATTTCCCTGTCCTGAAAATGTATTTCCGATAGGAACTTACCTCCTTTCACATTTCCTGCCCTTTCTCTCCCACCAGTGCTTCTTTTTCTGTCTAAACTTGAAGTGATAATTCGGTAGAAGCGAATAGAGGGTGTCACGTGCTCAGGAAAATGTGTCACACTCCTATTGGTGAAAGATTGTCACATGATGATTTACATGTGAGACACAGTTGGACCAAGGTGATTGTGGGGTACATGGGAGTGCAAGGCTTGTGCCATTCAAAAATGTTTTGCATATAGAGGGCAGCACTGAATGAGAATAGCTATATATGTAAGCGGAGGTAACTAGCTATCAGAAATACATTTTCAGTATAGGAAAAGTTATAACTTCTGATTGAAAACAATAGTCCTCTGTATAAATGTTCAAATAAATACTATATTTAAAATTTTATATATCAATTCAATTACACTGATACAAAAAGTTTGAATATTGTGATGACGTTCTTATTTACTTTTAATACATGGCCATTTTTAGTGATGACATTTGTGGATTGTACATGACTGACAAGTATTCGTAAATTTGGGAACGTCCATTCATGGTTTGTCATAAGTTCTGCTCGGTTAAGAAATGCTTAGATCAGTTTATGTGGTGTCAAACTTTATAATGGCTCTTTTGATTTTAAGGGGCCATGTGGACTACCTAGCAGACATTTTTTTACAAGCACACTGGTATTTTTGGGGGGCCTCTGCTAATTTCGAGTCCTGATAATGAACAATGCTATACAGTACACTAATACACTGAACAAGTTGGTAAATGAATCTTTGTGCACCACAGAGTGGAAAGTGTAAGACTAGAAATGCTTTATTAATAAGTAAGACTCTTGCTAGTGTGTGTTCTTCCACCTGTAAATTTAACTAGAGCCAAAGCAAATAATAAAAGAAAATTCCCCCAATTTAAGTTAAAATGAGTTACTAAGCAACAAAGTGAAATCCAAGTCCTAACTTTGATTGCACTGAAACAACTTTACTTAACAAATGATTCTAATAATGTGGAGCAAATGGTCTATTAATAATGCTTCATACTTTACATTTAATGTAAAATAAAAACAAAATACACAATCTGCAACAGGTGAGGAATCTCACATTTTCTGTTGTCTTATTCTCCGAACATAAATATTTAAATATACCATTTAACCTCAGCTGTTTGACATAAAAAAGCCCAGGATTGGTGTTAGCTAGCCCAACTATCCAATGGTCAGTTTAGATGAATTGCTTAACTGCCTGCTGTTGTTGTTTGATTCTCCAAGCATAACTATTTAAATATACCATTTAGCCTCAGCTGTTTAACATAAAAAATCCCAGGATTGGTGTTAGCTAGCCCAACTATCCAATGGTCAGTTCAGATGAATTGCTTAACTGCCTGCAGTTGTTGTCTGATTCTCCAAACATAAATATTTAAATATACCATTTAGCCTCAGCTGTTTAACATGTAAAACAACCAGGATTAGTGCTTGTAAGCTCAACTAGATAAGGGGGTTTAGACTAAGTGCTCAACTGTTTGCAGCTCCTGTCTGATTTACCAGCAGAAATAGTGTAACTTATTTGATTAAATGCAGCTTTAGTAATCCTGTAAAAGAGCCAAACAAGCTACAGAAAACTCTGCTTGCAACTTAGAGTAAGCTAAAGTTAGTAAGTTGCTTCAGTGCCTATGCATCTGAAACTGAAAGTATGAAAAACAATAAAAGTTTTTAATTAAAACATTTATTACTTCCCTGTACTACAGAGATAACATGTGAGTTAGAAGAGATTGTTGATTGGTGGGTTAGTCTGTTACAGTGGTGGATTGATTATTGAGTTAGCAAGTTTATTATTAGTTTTGTGAATAATGAGTTTGTGTTTCAACAGACTTCTAAAGTATGAGAAAGCACTGTATGTATAGGAAAAAAATGAATATTACTTACTTAACTAGTAGAATTTCAAAAACAGAGACATTTTCATTGTCATTAAGTGGACTAGTATTTAACTGAATAATCCAAATACCCTAAGTATATCTTCCCCCCCCCATCCAAAATAACCTTGTCATAGTTCTGCAGTATCCTAATTCTTATCTTAAAGAAACAAATTGATTCTACTTAGTTCTCTAACACTTTTTTACATTAAGTTATCTTTAATGATTATAATGTTATTTTTAAATATATCCTCATCTCCACTGTAACAATTATTAGAGTTTTTATTTTCTTAATTATATTACATTTTGTTCTTCCTACATAGAATACAACCTTCAGTGTCAGTTCCAACTTTGAACAGCCAGAGTGTCCCAGCCTCGACTTTGGTGTGTCATCTTTCAGGTATAAGTGCTGTTAATTTTAATTTCTCTGATATTGTAACATTTCCTGCTTTTTGATTGAACTTTCACACCTTATTTTCTCATTATGTTAGATATGTACAAATACAGGGAACACTTATATATAAAGTATGTATGACCTGTAACTCCAGATGTCCTGTTCATCGGGAGTTTTTTGTCCATTTTGAGGAATTATTTCTGATATATATTTCTGATTACTGAGGATTTTGTTCAGGTGCCCTGAACTTTGTAGTTATTATCCTCCACGTGCTCCAAAAAAACTAAGACATATCCCAGAATGTACTGTTTATGAGTGTGTTCAATACTCTGGGGTATAACAGTGCCCTGAAGTATGGCATATTGGGTCATATAATACATGTTATACAAATTAAAATGTGTTACATATGACAAGTGAAAATAAATGACGGGTAAAGAAATTTTAACAATTCTAAACTGAGTAAAAGATAAACAGTCTGAAACTTAATGTTTGTAATTCTAATTAATATTTTGAATAAATATGCCCAGAATTTAGTATGTTAAATATATGTAATTTTAAATTTCAAACAATTACTTGTGACAAATCACAAAGACACAAGTTTATGTCAGTACTAAAATTACTACATCATATATCTTTATTTTAATGCTAGAAACACTGGATCACTTATTTTTAATACATTTATTTTTGTATCATATTGCTCAAGGTCAATGATTTAGTTGGATACACTATCCTTATAATGATATATGAGTCAAACAAAATTCCATCATTATGACAGTTAATCCCACTAATTTCCAGATGTTTTAAGGTTAAAAAAAGCTTTGAAATGAAGATAATTTTATATCTTAGGTAATGAGCACAAACATAAAAATATGAAATACACACAAGAAGAATACAGAAGTATTCTGGAAGAACAAATGCAGGCTTACAAGAATCAGCAAGAAATGTAAGTAGAGAGTTGTGTTATACATGTTACCAAAACAAATAATATGTCTTTATCTTGTTAACGATCATCAACATTTATATTTTACTATCCCAAATTAAATATGTGTATATTGTTAATAAGTTAGCAACATTTATATATATATATTTTAAAATAATGAATGATATGTATATGTATATATATATATATATTTATATCTATATAATTATTATAGTACTGTCCATGTAAATACTTCACAGGGTGTGGATGGATCTTCACAAAAACTGGTATGAAGGTACATAAGGTCCATGTAGAAGTACATACAAATTTTCAGTTTTTATGGGCCTTTTTGCATTTTTTACCAATACTTAACCAACTGTGGATGGTTCTTCACCAAATTCAGTATGGAGATTCATTGGGTCCTTGGGGAGATACATACAAATTTTCAGTTTTGTATTTTGCAGTTTTTATGGCCATTTTTATGTTTTTTACCACTTCCTGACCTCCTGTTGATGGATTTTCACCAAATTTGGCATGAAGGTTTGATGAGTTCATGCAGAGACATATGTAAATTTGTGGTTTCATATTCTATGTTTTGTAGTTTTTATTGGTATTTTTTACAATTACATATAAGGTAATGCAGCTTTTCATGTCGTAATATAACCTTTCATTAATCATGAATTTACATAACTTCTGTCCAGGGTACAGGTACTCCAGCTAGATGTTAATCAGTTAACAACATTATGTTAAGACGTTTTTAACCATAATGAAGATATCTGTATACTGTTAATAAGTTAATGTTCATAGGCAGCACATTTCATGTCACTGTCATGCCATCCTAATGTTTTTGTTTTACATGTTGTTTTATATACATTTCTTCTTCACTCAATATTCCTTTATTATTAGTAAAAGTTCCTGTAAGTTTTGTATTTTGATGAAGATTGAAAGAAAGATGAACAAAATGATTTGTCAGCATTATTGAACAAAAACAAAACATAATTATTTTCCACATTGTCATTATTGAACAAAAGCAAAACATAATTATTTTCCATGTTGTCGTTGTTGGACAAAAACAAAATGTAATTATTTTATACGTTGCCATTATTGAACAAAATCAAAAC
>NW_013674434.1:0-4915 GCF_000517525.1 Limulus polyphemus | reverse complement strand
AACAAATGTCATGATTATTTTCCACATTGTCATTATTGAACAAAAACAAATGTCATAATTATTTTCCACATTGTCATTATTGAACAAAAACAAAAAACATAATTATTTTCCACATTGTCATTATTGAACAAAAACAAATGTCATAATTATTTTCCACATTGTCATTATTGAACAAAAACAAAACAAATGTCATAATTATTTTCCACGTTGTCATTATTGAACAAAAACAAAACATAATTATTTTCCACATTGTCATTATTGAACAAAAACAAATGTCATAATTATTTTCCACGTTGTCATTATTGAACAAAAACAAAACATAATTATTTTCCACGTTGTCATTATTGAACAAAAACAAATGTCATAATTATTTTCCACATTGTCATTATTGAACAAAACAAACATAATTATTTTTCACGTTGCCATTGCTGACATAATCACAGAGTGTGCTTTTTTATCTTTCATGAAAGTCAGCATCATTATAGTTGGTCAGGAATTGGTACAAAATGTAAGGAAATGACACATATAATGCTTCTATATTTGATTCGAAATATGATATTTGCTACGAGAACAACTCTGTAAATGCTTATGTGTGTAAACTTCTACTGTATCTAATGCTCATTTTCTTCTCTGAAGTCAACTTTGAGCACTGTTGTATGTTAATGAAACAGTAATTTGTAGTTACTGTTGCTAGCTGTTTGGTATAGATTCTTTCAGCACTGTTAAATGTTAATGAAACAGTAATTTGTATTTACTGCTGCTAGCTGTTTGGTATAGATTCTTTCAGCACTGTTGTATGTTAATAAAAAAGAATTTGCAGTTACTGTCACAAGCTGTTTGGTATAGATTCTTTAACCACAGTTGTATGTTAATAAAACAATAATTTGTAGTTACAGTTGCTAGCTGTTTGGTATAGATTCTTTGAGTATTGTTGTACGTTAATGAAACAAGAATTTGTAGTTACTGTCACTAGCTGTTTGGTATAGATTCTTTGAACACTGTTTTATGTTAATAAAACAATAATTTGTAGTTACTGTTGCTAGCTGTTTGGTATAGATTCTTTGAACACTGTTTTATGTTAATAAAACAATAATTTGTAGTTACTGTTGCTAGCTGTTTGATATAGATTCTTTGAGCACTGTTGTATGTTAATGAAGCAATAATTTGTAGTTACTGTCACTATCTGTTTGGTATAATTCTTTGAGCACTGTTGTATGTTAATGAAACAAGAATAATTAGTTACTGTCAGTAGCTCTTTGGTATTGATTCTTTGAGTATTGTTGTATGTTAATGAAACAAGAATTTGTAGTTACTGTCACTAACTGGTTGTATAGATTCTTTGAGCATTGTTGTATATTAACAAAACAATAGTTTGTGGTTACTGTCAGTAGCTGTTTGGTATAGTTTCTTTGAGTATTGTTGTATCTTAATGAAACAAGAATTTGTAGTTATGGTCACTACATGTTTGGTATAGATTTTTTGTGCAGTGTTGTATGTTAATGAAACAAGAATTTGTATTTACTGTCACTAGCTGTTTGTGATTGATTCTTTGAGCACTGTTATATGTTAATGAAACAAGAATTTTTTATTACTATCGCTAGCTGTTTGGGAGTGATTCTTTGAGCACTGTTGGATGTTAATAAAGCAATAATTTGGAGTTATTGTCGCTAACTCTTTGGTATAGATTTTTTGAGCACTGTTGTATATTAATGAAATAATAATTTGTAGTTACTGTCACTATCTGTTTAGTATAGATTCTTTAACCACTGTTGTATGTTAATGAAACAAGAATAATTAGTTACTGTCAGTAGCTGTTTGGTATCGATTCTTTGAGTATTGTTGTATGTTAATGAAACAAGAATAATTAGTTACTGTCAGTAGCTGTTTGGTATCGATTCTTTGAGCACTGTTGTATGTTAATGAAACAATAATTTCTAGTTACTGTCACTAGCTGTTTGGTATAGATTCCTTAAGCACTGTTGTATGTTAATGAAACAATAATTTGTAGTTACTGTCACTAGCTGTTTGGTATAGATTCTTTGAGCACTGTTGTATGTTAATGAAACAATAAATTCTAGTTACTGTCACTAGCTGTTTGGTATAGATTCTTTGAACACTGTTGTATGTTAATGAAACAATAGTTTCTAGTTACTGTTGCTAGCTGTTTGATATAGATTCCTTAAGCATTGTTGTATGTTAATGAAACAAGAATTTAAAGATACTGTCACTAGCTGTTTGATATAGATAGATTCTTTGAACACTGTTTTATGTTAATAAAACAAGAATTTGTAGTTACTGTCGCTAGCTGTTTGGTATAGATTCTTTGAGCACTCTTGTATGTTAATGAAACAAGAATTTGTAGTTACTGTCACTAGTTGGTTGGTATAGATTCTTTGAACACTGTTTTATGTTAATAAAACAATAATTTGTAGTTACTGTTGCTAGCTGTTTGGTATAGATTCTTTGAGCACTCTTGTATGTTAATGAAACAAGAATTTGTAGTTACTGTCACTAGCTATTTGGTATAGATTCTTTGAGCACTCTTGTATGTTAATGAAACAAGAATTTGTAGTTACTGTCACTAGTTGGTTAGTATAGATTCTTTGAGCACTCTTGTATGTTAATGAAACAGTAATTTGTAGTTACTGTCGCTAGCTGTTTGGTATAGATTCTTTGAGCACTCTTGTATGTTAATGAAACAATAATTTGTAGATACTGTCACTAGTTGGTTGGTATAGATACTATGAACACTGTTGTATGTTAATGAAGCAATAATTTGTATTTACTGTCACTAGCTGGTTGGTATTGATTCTTCTAAGAAGATTTTGAAATAAAGTATTGGGTTAGTGGGTCAGTCGTAATCTTGAGAGCTTACAAAGCTAAATTTTGGGATTCAGTCTCTGTAGTTGGCACTTGGCAGATAAGCATTGTGCAACTTTGTAAGTAACAAACAAATTATTTTTATTGCTTTACCTAATGGTTTGTATTATTATTATTGTATTACTTAAAGGTCTGTATTATTATTATTATTGTATTACGTAAAGGTTTGTATTATTATTATTGTATTACTTAAAGGTCTGTATTATTGTACTACTTAAAGGTTTGTATTATTATTATTGTATTACTTAAAGGTTTGTGTTATTATTTCACGAGTTAAAAATATTAGTACATGAAACTGTATTTTGTTATATCTGCAGGGAACAGAAAAAAGACCTTGAAAATGAGTAAGTACATTCCTGATGATTTTATATTAATTTAGAAATAAAAATCTAATACTTCAATTAGTACGAGGAATTTTTATGATATATTCTTTGGGATGTTAAAATTGATTTGTGGCACTCCGTAAACACAAAATCTATAACACGTGTTTCACCTTGTCAAGTTTTTACAACATATTTTTTGTTGTGCCATGATGATCTAGCAATAAATGAATAAAAGACTGTGTGTTGATGTTGTTAAACTATAGATACAGCATGCTCTCATCACCATAAAACAAAGAATGCAGAGTATTAATTTTTGTCTAATCATCTAGCAGCAATTAATACAGCACATTATTATTTTATTGCTATATATTTAACTGTTTGACACCTGCAATCTGCCTCTAAGGCAAAATTACACCATTGGAATAAAATGATAAATTTATGGTTTCTTTCCACACATCAAAAATGCAGTACATAAGAGTTGACATTTATTCAATAACAAGAATTGTTTATTCAATTTTATAAATAAAAGATTGAAAAATCAGCACAAATATTGATTTTGAGTTGATTTTAGTGCACTCCCAACAAATCATTATTGTTTGTGAATTTCCTAAATTTTTTTCTATACATAATATGGCACTTGTATCTCCCTAGAAGGTAAGTAACAACAGTTTTAACTTTCTCTACGCTGGTTTGGTCGAATTGATCGACCTTGTAACCATAAGAAAAAATCTAGATAAATCTAAATTACTCTTTTCTTCTTTCTAGAATGACTTCAACTTGTAACATGAAACTCAATTTGTTTATTCTAAATAGGTTTAAACTCATAACAGTATACATCTATACTTAAATTTTATTGTTTTATTGCTCTTTGAGCCGTGCATAACTAGTATTCACACCAATATAAATTATAAGTCAATTTGGGAATGTTGTGTTGTATATTTTCATACTTCTTGATATTTATACTATACATAGAAACTTCTTCCAATGACATTTCAATTTTAAATCAATGTTCCATTTATATGAAACAACACTGACAAATAAATATACACTTGTATGTGTAAATAAATAAATATGAAACAATATAAAACATATTTTGTTAATATTGTTACGTCTCTGTTCTTTAGTTAATTTTCCGTAAATTCATTCCGACAAAACTTTAACGACACAAGTCCTTTCTTAAATAAAACTGGTTTATTCTACATCACATGTAGTAGAGCATGTTATTAGTTGTAATCACCATGTTAAATCAAATTAATTAGTTCCATGAGTAATTACATTTTATCACATGCAGTAGAGCATGTTATTAGTTGTAATCACTGTGTTAAATCAAATTAATTTGTTCTGTGAGTAATTACACTTTATCACATGTAGTAGAGCATGTTATTAGTTGTAATCACCATGTTAAATCAAATTAATTAGTTCCATGAGTAATTACACTTTATCACGTGTAGTAGAGCATGTTATTAGTTGTAATCACCGTGTTAAATCAAATTAATTAGTTCCATGAGTAATTACACTTTATCACGTGTAGTAGAGCATGTTATTAGTTGTAATCACCGTGTTAAATCAAATTAATTAGTTCCATGAGTAATTACACTTTATCACGTGTAGTAGAGCATGTTATTAGTTGTAATCACCATGTTCAATCAAATTAATTAGTTCCATGAGTAATTACACTTTATCACGTGTAGTAGAGCATGTTATTAGTTGTA
>NW_013674433.1:26197-28810 GCF_000517525.1 Limulus polyphemus | reverse complement strand
TGAATATTTATAAATTTATCTTTAAAAATTTTCCACATCTGATCAGTGTCTCCAAGTAACTCTTCTGCCCAATTCACAACAGATAATTATTGTCGCATCCCTTGAAGATTTGCTTTTTTTTTTGAAATTTGTAACCAAAATATCATTATTCCTTATCTCCATATGCAGTAAAACATCGAACCTAATAGAGCAATGATCACCCAGATGTTCCCTAGTTTTCACCATCTCAATCATTTCTATATTTGAAGTTAACAATAAGTATAAAATAGCATTGTTTCTAGTTGGTTCCTTCATTAAGTACCATTACAACTTCTAGCATTACACATTAATTACAACCTGTAGTGTAACACATTAATTATCATTAATTACAACCTGTAGTGTAACACATTAATTATCATTAATTACAACCTGTAGTGTAACTCATTAATTATCATTAATTACAACCTGTAGTGTAACACATTAATTACAACCTGTAGTGTAACACATTAATTACAACCTGTAGTGTAACACATTAATTATCATTAATTACAACCTGTAGTGTAACACATTAATTATCAATTATTACAACCTGTAGTGTAACACATTAATTATCATTATTACAACCTGTAGTGTAACACATTAATTATCATTAATTACAACCTGTAGTGTAACACATTAATTATCAATTAATTACAACCTGTAGTGTAACACATTAATTATCAATTATTACAACCTGTAGTGTAACACATTAATTATATAATTAATGTGTTACACTACAGGTTGTAATTAATGATAATTAATGTGTTACACTACAGGTTGTAATTAATGATAATTAATGTGTTACACTACAGGTTGTAATTAATGTCTTCTTAAAAAAAGAGAGAATGACAAAAGGTATGGAAAAGATAACCTTAACAATAACATAAAATTTAATTATATTATTATATCACAAAAACTGTTGTTAGAATGTATTTCTCTCTCTGCGTTCAACAAACAGTTTTAATCCAGTTTAATTATATTGTTATATCACAAAAACTGTTGTTAGAATGTATTTCTCTCTCTCTGCGTCCAACAAACAGTTTTAATCCAGTCAGTCTTACTTTTCAATATTCATGTAAATTTAAAATAGATTTTTCTGTTTCATAAATACCCATACACATTTATCTTGGCTTTAATTCTATAAACTGAATGTTTTCATTTTCTTTCTACATTTGTTATAAAAAACATTTATGTACATTCACAGTGATTAGTGATTATCAATTTAAGAGAAATATCAGATTTATATGAAATCAAGTTCGAAAATCAAAATATAAAATTCACACAAAAAGCTAGGGTTAGTATGTAATGTGATCTGAGTATTGTATTACTTTATAATTTGGAAATGCTTAGAAAATATACATTCTAATAGCACAATGAAATCTTTGATACAAACTTGTGAAGACTTGTATGGTAACTTAGAAGTTTTTGGCTATTTTACTGACTTCTGAAACATATATCACCCTGCTTACTGCTCTGTTCCAGATCTTAGTTGATCTTCGAGAATTCCGTAGTGATCTCCCCTCTCTCATTCACAGAAGAGGTATAGATATTGAACCTATTACCATAGAGGTATGAATATCATTTTTTATATTTCTTTATTATATAAAAGCTTTTGCTTATTGCATTCTAATAGACAAATTTAGAATATAATGTTAGACGTTAATAGTTTTTTCCTACTTATTGTGTCACACCTGAAGATTTGTAACAACACCCTAGAGAGATTTTTTTTTTAAAGATTGAAACCGACTTCACTACCTACTGAGCAGACGATTTAGTTAATTAAAACGATCTCTTCTCAAGTGTCATCACTTCAATAATTTATCAAGGATAGAAACTCATAAAAAATAAACCTAGATTTTAAACTTCCCATATTTTTATGACAACCTATGTTTATTTTTGTATTTCATTTTGTTCTGTAACTTCATTGTAATTAAATGAAACTGAAACTAATACAGTTTGTTTTATCTATCATGTTTTATCGAGAGAAGAATGTGATATTTCTTTTAATACTATATGTCCTGCTTTGTTGTATTATGTGTCTTATCTCCCGATGGGTCAGTGGTAAGTTTATGGATTTACAACGCTGAACTCTGGGGTTTCATTCCCCGCAGTGGACACAGCAGATAGTCCAATGTGGCTTTGCTAAAAAACAAACATTTGTCAGAGATTATATAGTGTCTCCTTTGTTTTCTCATTGGTAGAGACTGTATATATACTGACTGCTTTGTTTTCTCATTGGTAGAGACTGTATATATACTGACTGCTTTGTTTTCTCATTGGTAGAGACTGTATATATACTGACTGCTTTGTTTTCTCATTGGTAGAGACTGTATATACTGACTGCTTTCTCTATTGGTAGAGACTGTATATATATATATACTGACTGTCTTTATTTTACATTGGTAGAGACTGTATATATACTGACTGCTTTGTTTTCTCATTGGTAGAGACTGTATATATACTGACTGCTTTGTTTTTTTTTCCTAGGTTGGAGATTATATATTGACTCCAGAGACATGTGTCGAAAGGAAAAGCCTGAATGACCTGATTGGTTCTTTGAATAGTGGTCGACTCTATACCCAAGCCCAGGCTATG
>NW_013674433.1:23508-25625 GCF_000517525.1 Limulus polyphemus | reverse complement strand
ACAGATACGATATCTTTATTTTTACAGATCGTTCTGGTAAATATGTTGATATCAGGTGAGCTTGTTCACATGTACAGATACGATATCTTTATTTTTACAGATCGTTCTGGTAAATATGTTGATATCAGGTGAGCTTGTTCACATGTACAGATACGATATCTTTATTTTTACAGATCGTTCTGGTAAATATGTTGATATCAGGTGAGCTTGTTTACATGTACAGATACGATATCTTTATTTTTACAGATCATTCTGGTAAATATGTTTATCAGGTGAGCTTGTTCACACGTACAGATACGATACCTTTATTTTTACAGATCGTTCTAGTAAATATGGTGATATCAGGTGAGCTTGTTCACACGTACAGATACGATACCTTTATTTTTACAGATCGTTCTGGTAAATATGGTGATATCAGGTGAGTTTGTTTACATGTACAGATACGATACCTTTATTTTTACAGATCATTCTGGTAAATATGTTGATATCAGGTGAGTTTTTTCACACGTACAGATACGATATCTTCAT
Organism: Limulus polyphemus; assembly: GCF_000517525.1. Taxonomy (NCBI): domain Eukaryota; kingdom Metazoa; phylum Arthropoda; class Merostomata; order Xiphosura; family Limulidae; genus Limulus; species Limulus polyphemus. The sequence continues at coordinate 25,097 of NW_013674433.1, read as the reverse complement.
TTTTACAGATCGTTCTGGTAAATATGGTGATATCAGGTGAGTTTGTTCACACATACAGATACAATATCTTCATTTTTACAAATCACTTTTATAAACTTTTTACATAATCTTTTTGAATATGATGCTGTTTTTCATGGCAGTATTTTATACCTTTAAAAATTTCACAATGGACGTGTATTTATCATAATTTTTAAAGCTGAAGATTTGAAATATTTTATGAATAAAATTTTTTCCTTTTTACAGATTTTTTACATCATTTTTGAATACGGTGAAGTTATTGCATAATTGTGTCACAAAAATTATGTTTTGATTTTTTTCTAATGCTTCAAGCATAATGTTTTTATTCTTATATTTATAAACTAATTTTCTTCGAGTGTCTAAATATAATAAATGTGTTCATGTTTTTATTTATAAAAGTAAGGCAAGTGCTTTGTTTTGTTATGGGCTCAAGAGTATTTTTTTTTATAAGTAAAAAAATCTCAGTTCTTGTTTCTTAGCTTGACGTACAAAGAGTTAATATGTGTTTTATACACTTGGAAGAAACATAGAAGTGGGAGTTTTTAATATTAGTCTCTCTGTTTTTATTTTTCTTTCAAACAGGGAAAGTACTACTTATCCACAGAAGTTTCTACCATGAAGGTCGTTTCAAAATTGATTCTGTTGACGATTCACTTCCCACGATTACGACTCTTGTGGTCTCCCTCTCCGTACGTGAGCTCCGAGATGTTAGAGTTATTAAAGGTAAGCCTACAGCGGTGAGTTGATATTAAACTGAAAGCTGTACCGAATCTTTGAAAATACATCAACGATGGAATCGTCACTATTAAACCTTTCGTTGATTTAACTTGTATCGTCTAAAAAGTTAAGAATTACACTAAATATGATAGAACTTATATTTTAAGAATCATGGTGAAAGTGGATGGTAATCTTTGGATGAATATTTTAGTATAAAAGGATGATTGTTGTATTTTTATGTATTGTTAACCATGTAATATTATGGTTGTTGTTTATTTCACTACTTTTAAAGACACTACCGTCGTTGAATTGTCATTTTATTTATCTGATTTCATACTTGAAACCTTTGTAAGTCTTGAAAGATTACATTTCTAAGATAGAGCATAGTCGCTTTAGCTTTTTTTTAATACAGAAATCTTAACACCAAGCAAGTTTAATGTTACGTTGCAGAGAAGAAAACCAACTAACAGTCCAATTTCATGATTTTTTTTAAACTGAAAGAAACATAGATTAGGTAACACAAACTATTCCTACATGCTTCCATTCTTGTTAACGTAATTATTTTTTAACTTGCCAGAATGAGTGTCATAAATTGTAGAGAAGTTATTTAATTAACAATGTATTTTAGGGATGTATATATGATAAATTATTAACTCTAACTATTCTTTAAAACTGCTATGTTCAGTATTAAATGATTAGTCTTCTGGATAACTGTTTTAACACCACAGTACTTCAACAGAAAATATTTAAGTTTTGTTACCATTTTGAGCTATTTGATATATTAGGTCGTCAAGAAATTAATGTAGTTTTTTTTTAGGTGAAAAAACCCGAACAACTTGTATATCAAAACAAAA
>NW_013674433.1:18719-22819 GCF_000517525.1 Limulus polyphemus | reverse complement strand
AACATAAACTGCCCATAGGTTTTAAATAACAACTAAATTCAACAACCTTGTACATCAACCAACATAAACTGCCCATAGGTTTTAAATAACAACTAAATTCAACAACCTTGTACATCAACCAACATAAACTGCCCATAGGTTTTAAATAACAACTAAATTCAACAACCTTGTACATCAAACAACATAAACTGCCCATAGGTTTTAAATAACAACTAAATTAAACAACCTTAGACATCAACCAACATAAACTGCCCATAGGTTTTAAATAACAACTAAATTCAACAACCTTAGACATCAACCAACAAAAACTGCCCATAGGTTTTAAATAACAACTAAATTAAACAACCTTAGACATCAACCAACATAAACTGCCCATAGGTTTTAAATAACAACTAAATTCAACAACCTTGTACATCAAACAACAAAACCATTTTCACACAGTTTCCATACGTTATTAACAATTCTTTGTATTACTGTTTGTTACATGAGCAGTTGGGAAAAGATCAACCTGATGCTGCTCACGCCATTAAAATAAGCTCTCAAGAAACAGGAGAAGAATTATCCGACATATATGCAGCTGCTCCGCAGGTAAAATGTGTGCTTCGTCGTATGGTATAAGTTCTTTATATTGTGTGTGATGAAACCTATACTATTCAATACTTTCATTAGTTTCTTCATAGGGTGAAGTTGAAAGTGATTTCATTTCAAGTCAACTTTGATTGAAATGTCCAGATTTTGCTTTTTTATAAAAATAAATCAACTTTACAAAAACAGACATATTAACTGCATTCTTTAAGAAAATATTTGTTTTAAGAAAGTATTTGTTTAGAGACTACCAGACAAGAAAAAAAATATATATGTAACAGAGATAATAAAAATTTAAAATTATTACAAAATCTTGCTAGGTAAGTTAGGTGTAAGGGGAGTCAGTTATTTCTTAAAGCTCCGGCTTAGCTGTATTTAATAGATGCCCTTTTGTCTAAACCAAAAAATAGGCTTAAGTGCATTAATTTATCAGCTTCAAATAGATTTGGTCATTGAGATTTAAACCCATTAAGTTTGATATCTTTCACAAAATGGACTTATTAGTGTTACTGCAAAAGCTATTAAATAAATAAATTAATTAATAAGTGTTTGCTAGATTTATGTAAATTGATAAATATTTGCTAGCTTTACGTTGCCACTTCTCATATAAACTTCTGTATGGAGGCTGGTAAACCAAGTGAGAGAAATGATTAAAGTTGCGAACTTAGTTGATTAAACTTGTTTTATCATCGTAACCAGATTATTTATTCTAAGAAAAATGTGAAAATGTTACTCTGGTTGCATTTTTAACAGATTTTGATGGGTGATTACTGCTATAAATGCTGTTTAGTTTCAATGCTGATCTGTTGCATTCATAGATTTGCGTGACGTTGATGTTACTTTCAGGATTTTCTGTCCCATCTACCTGGAATCAGTTTCAGGAACGTCCGACCCATGATGAAGAACGTGACTAGTCTGGCTGACTTGCTTACCAAGTCAAAGGAAGAACTAAATCAAATACTTGAGAATTCAAACACATCAAAGAAGTTATGGGAAGCTCTTCATCAGTCTGTGAAAATATCTGATAAAGACAAACAACTTTCAACGAAAAGCACTTTTAGTAAAAATTTGACAAAAAAGACAAAATGATTGGAAAAATTTTATATGTACAATTGTATATATGGTATTTGTACACTAGAAGCTATGAAATAAATTTAAAAGAGGAATTTAATTATAACTCATTACTCTGAACATTTGTTGAATGTCGTACACACACACACACACACAGAATACTCGACTGTTTTACTCATCCTTTTAGAGTTACTGCGATAACGATACAGTTCTGTTCTTGGTTACTAATAATGCAAACTCTTAATGGGTTTTTGATTGTATTTCCCATAACTGTTAAAATTAAATTTGTTTTTGAGACGTAACTTTTTTCCATTATAGATTTTGTCTTGTCTTTATTGTGAACTTTAACTTGGAGGCCCGGCATGGCCAGGTGGATAAGGCGCTCGACTCGCAATCTGAGGGTCGCGGGTTCGAATCCCCGTCACACCAAACATGCTTGCCCTTTCAGCTGTGAGGCGTTATAATGTGACGGTCAATCCCACTATTCGTTGGTAAAAGAGTAGCCCAAGAGTTGGCGGTGGGTGGTGATGACTAGCTGCCTTCCCTCTAGTCTTACACTGCTAAATTAGGGACGGCTAGCGCAGATAGCCCTCGTGTAGCTTTGCGCAAAATTCATAAACAAACAAACAAACAAAACTTTAACTTGGATAATGAAAAATGTAAATTAAAAATGAGTGCATTATTTACGCAACCCAAAGTTTTCCGGTAGTCACAGTTTTTACTTAAATGTGTGTATTTTGGTTCAAGGCTTTCTAATAATTAATCATTAAATCATATTTTTCCATACAAACATACATAGATAAGTTATTTGAGACAATAAAGGAAACCTAGTGTAATTATGGTGACTATATCTGTATCGTGGTGACTATATGTGTATCATGGTGACTATATCTGTATCATGGTGGCTATATGTGTATCATGGTGGCTATATGTGTATCATGGTGGCTATATCTGTATCATGGTGGCTATATCTGTATCATGGTGGCTATATCTGTATTGTGGTGGCTATATCTGTATCATGGTGGCTATATCTGTATCATGGTGGCTATATCTGTATCATGGTGGCTATATCTGTATCATGGTGGCTATATCTGTATCATGGTGACTGTATCTGTATCATGGTGACTGTATCTGTATCATGGTGACTGTATCTGTATTATGGTGGCTATATCTGTATCATGGTGACTATATCTGTATCATAGTGGCTATATGTGTATCATGGTGGCTATATGTGTATCATGGTGACTATATCTGTATCATGGTGACTGTATCTGTATCATGGTGACTGTATCTGTATCATGGTGACTGTATCTGTATCATGGTGACTATATCTGTCTCATGGTGACTATATCTGTCTCATGGTGGCTATATCTGTATCATGGTGGCTATATCTGTATCATGGTGGCTATATGTGCATTATGGTGACTATATGTGTATTATGGTGACTATCTGTGTATTATGGTGGCTATCTGTATTATGGTGGCTATATCTGTATCGTGGTGGCTATATGTGTATCGTGGTGGCTATATGTGTATTGTGGTGGCTATATGTGTATTATGGTGGCTATATCTGTATCATGGTGGCTATATCTGTATCATGATGGCTATATGTGTATCATGGTGACTATATGTGTATCATGGTGACTATATGTATCATGGAGACTATATCTGTATCATGGTGGCTATATCTGTATCATGGTGACTATATGTATATTATGGTGGCTATATCTGTTTGGTAGTAGAAGATTTAAATATTCATGTTGAAAGATAGTGTACATAATGTCTTGTAAGAATGAATGTAAGAAACCTGTGATACATTTTGTATGTTGCCACACCTATTGGTACAGCACACCCCCAGAAAAAAATGGGCCTGCCCCACATATTTTGCTCATGTGGAACAGATTAAGAACAGTGGTAACTGGTCATGTGGAACAGATTAAGAACGGTCGTAACTGGTCATGTGGAACAGTTTAAGAACAGTAGTAACTGGTCATGTGGAACAGTTTAAGAACAGTGGTAACTGGTTATGTGGAACAGATTAAGAACGGTGGTAACTAGTCATGTGGAACAGTTTAAGAACAGTAGTAACTGGTCATGTGGAACAGTTTAAGAACAGTGGTAACTGGTTATGTGGAACAGATTAAGAACGGTGGTAACTGGTCATGTGGAACAGATTAAGAACGGTGGTAACTGGTCATGTGGAACAGATTAAGAACAGTGACAACTGGTCATGTGGAACAGTTTAAGAACAGTGGTAACTGGTCATGTGGAACAGATTAAGAACGGTGGTAACTGGTCATGTGGAACAGTTTAAGAACAGTGGTAACTTGTCATGTGGAACAGTTTAAGAACAGTAGTAACTGGTCATGTGGAACAGTTTAAGAACAGTGGTAACTTGTCATGTGGAACAGTTTAAGAACAGTAGTAACTGGTCATGTGGAACAG
>NW_013674433.1:15568-17874 GCF_000517525.1 Limulus polyphemus | reverse complement strand
AAAACGTTTATAACTGGAAACGTTTTAAAATAGACACTTCTATTAAAAATGGACACATTCTATTACAGTTATAAAAGAGCTCATTGATCTTTGTAAGCACAACAGCCATGATATGAGTTCTTTGTTAACAAAGATTCACTTCTCAACATATCATTTGTATAAACTCCTATAAAAACTTTTACAAAACTTATATTTTTGATTCATTAATGAAAAGTTCATCAATAAAGTTCCATAGAACATGAGACAAAATAGGGCAGTTTTGTTGCTAATATTAAAATAAACACATAGTTCAGTTAGAATCATGATAATTTTGTGGTTATTCGCCTGTTTGATTATGTCCTGTTCCTAGGAAAATATCTGTAGCCAAAAGTAAAGGAATAGTTTGTAGTTCCCTTCAACGCAGTTTTATCCTCCCTGTTACTAAGTTACATGGAAAGTTGAGCTACATCCGGGATATGAGTGACTGGTAATAAGGATAGTCTTATTGGTTAACTGTGGACATGCTACTCTGAGTATCTATACGCTACCTGGTGTGTGAGCAGAGATTCACGTGTGGAAGAGGACGTGGAATTTATGTTCCAATTGAATATTAAAAAAAAAACTGTTAGGGACAATCGAGGGAGCTGGAGCGAGTACATTTAGATCGAAATTCCCTAATTGAAGTGTAGATTACCTAAAAGGTCGACCACCCCCTCCCCAGTTGATTTTGTTGTTATTTCAGTGCACAACTACTTAAGTTTAGCGTTATAAGTCCTTACACTTAGCAATGAATCGCGGTGGGGAGAGGGGGGCATAGAAGCATGGACAATGGACGGCTCACGAAGGAAATCTTGTTCATCCAGACCATAAGTCACATACATATCACCCTTGATGTCTCTGGTCCGCCAGATATAAACTGTTCCTGACAAACAAGCTGAAGTTTTTTGTGCTATAGGAGATGACACAAAAATTATAGTTATCACATCCTCTCTCTTAAAGAAAATAGTCTAGACCATCAATATCTAACCGGAAACATTTGATCCTGCCAACTATATCGAGAGATAAGCCATCAATATCTCCAAATACAGAGGGTTAAGTGCGTTATATTAAAACGATTTTGGAGTTTTACCACGTCGTTACAGTCTACGTCGCCACGTTTGGTCATGGTCTACCTGACGACCTTGCCTCTTTCCAACAACCCCGCAGTGTAATTTCCATTGCAAAAGGTTCTGTCGTAAGGCTGTCATGTCCAAAGCACATCACTTCTCCGTGCATACTTTACATAATCCATCTAATGTAAGAGTATGACAATTTCCCATCGTCAGCTTCAAAAGTCCCATCGCACAGAAATCCAAAGATGCTACATCGGGCGACTTGACTGGTATGCCATCGTATGGTAAAGTATGGATACCTTTTCATTCTTCAGCTGGTTGATATATATACATTGGTTGAACGGGAAGTATGACTGGAAGCCTTATTTTGGTAAAATTAGACCCTGTTGGCCCTTTTTCCTGACGGAGATCATTCTGGATTATGTTGCGTGCCTGAGACACGTTTTTCATTCCCATTTACCTTTGTTTTCGTGGATTCTCTCCTGTTGCAATACGTCACACTTTGCTTAACACGACTGAAGTACGACTTGTTGTTGATATATTTCTGGATTGACCTTGTACCCCAAGTTAATCCATATTACATTATTTTCCAATACGTGCAAGGGATATCCCCGTTCGTGAAATTCTAAATCCCTGATCTGAATACATATTTATGATCTGAGTGTATGAATCCCAGATCTGAATACATATTTATGACCTGAGTGTATGAATCCCTGTTCTGAATACATATTTATCATCTGAGTGAATGAATCCCCGATCTGAATACATATTTATCATCTGAGTGAATGAATCCCCGATCTGAATACATATTTATGACCTGAATGTATGAATCCCTGATACGAATACATATTTATGATCTGAGTGTATGAATCCCTGATCTGAATACATATTTATGATCTGAGTGTATGAATCCCCGATCTGAATACATATTTATGATCTGAGTGTATGAATCCCCGATCTGAATACATATTTATCATCTGAATGTATGAATCCCCGATCTGAATACATATTTATCAACTGAGTGTATGAATCCCTGATCTGAATACATATTTATGATCTGAGTGTATGAATCCCTGATCTGAATACATATTTATCATCTGAGTGTATGAATCCCTGATACGAATACATATTTCTGATCTGAGTGTATGAATCCCTGATCTGAATACATATTTCTTATCTGAGTGTATGAATCCCTGATCTGAATACATATTTCTT
>NW_013674433.1:8454-15167 GCF_000517525.1 Limulus polyphemus | reverse complement strand
ACATATTTCTGATCTGAGTGTATGAATCCCTGATACAAATACATATTTCTGATCTGAGTGTATGAATCCCTGATACAAATACATATTTCTGATCTGAGTGTATGAGTATTTTGTATTGTAATTTTTAATATAACTTTTTCAACCCTGTAGTTAAAGGTTATTTTGATCAGAAATACGGATAATTAGTGGTTTGTTGAGGAATTTGGTTAATTATTTTCCAGCTCTAGAAACACCGAAAATCAAAACTTTATATTTAACTGTGCATGTCTTGTTTTTTTTACACTGGAAATCTTATTCTCCTGACAATTAAATAAAATAAACATTTTTTTTCTCTTTTTTTTTATAGAAGAACTAGAACTGAAAGACTTAAGAACTTTCAGAAATTTAAAATAATTTTTACCTCAAAAAACGTTTGTTGATTACATTTCTAAAGATTTCCTTCAAGACCATATTCAAACATTGAACTTTAACGAACCAGAAAGTTAAGACGAAACCATTCCACTGATCCACTGGGTTCACACTACCTCCACACCTTTGTAACGGTGAATGTCAGAACCAGAAGTTGGCTAGATGAAGAACAGCTATTATTCAACACAGGGGAGCTATGCCTCCATCTTGCCTAATCCTAGCTCTGGACTGAGAAAAAACAAACAAAAAAACTCCTCCTCAAGAATATATATATATTAATGTTGAAGTTGCATAGTCAAAATACATACAGGCTAGTCTTACATAAATTAAACAGTCAAAATAACACAGTTTTGTTTTGATACACGATGTTATTCATTTATATTTTTTAAGTTAGACGCACATGTTTCTTGTCAGATTGAAGAGAAAAACGTATGACCTTTACGTGCATTTATATTCGGCTAAAATGTTTATCTCGTAACTTGCGTTAAAAGGCGACGAATTCCTAATTTTATCAAACAGATGAAACATTCAAAAACGAATATTCAAGGGATGAAATAAAGTTTAAAATAAAATTTAACTTTACGAAAACAAGCTGCACTCACCTTGCTTGTTCTGTACTTTTACTAACAGAAATCATGGAGTGAAACAAGGAAAGATCATAACTTTGTTTCCACAGATGGTTATGAAGTGAACTCGCTGAAAGTCAGGGAGTCCCCCTGGCTTTTGTCAATATTTGCGAACTACAGCTGTTGAATTTCTCCCCTTTTGGGCTTGCTGGAACGGACTCGTCTACAGTTTGTACTTCACACCTGTTTGTTCATTTTTATTATTTAAACAGCTTACATACACGTGCTAAAACTATTCCCTGTATTTACTAGGCTTTATAATGTTACGTGTTCGTGATTTCATGTCGACCGTTCTCTTAAAAAAAGTGAAACTTTCTTTCCTGAAAGAGATAGTCTGAAGGTCGTGAAAGAATTAATATGTTTAGTGTAAGAAAGATAACTTAAATTTTATCAATCTCGAACAAATTGTTCATCAACCAAACAAAGTTATCATGTTTTGTGTAAACAGCCAATGGCAGCTTCACCTTTACACTGATTTATCATTAAAGTCCAGTTTTCTCGACTTTTATGCCCAATACGTGGAAGGTTAACAACTTTAATTCTGCATAAATTTCACTGAAATTACACAAAAACAGTTCCAAGATTTTTTTTTGTCAAATCGTACAAAGTTGGATTTCTTAGAAATACTAATATTCAATGTTTGGGAAAAAAAAGTCACATTATTTTCGGGTGAAATAAAGAACTAACTTTTACACTTCTGGGGATGTCCGAATATACGTTCGTTTTTAAATAGCTGAGAAAGTAGGGGTTATCAGTTAAGAGTACAAACATGTAGGCCTATTCGTGGAATACTACATGTAGATATGTATATAAGGGTATTAAAAAGGCCAAAAACAGCGACTTGCAGTTCGATATCTCCGAGATAATCAAAGAGGGATTACTGGTTGGATATATCCAATAAAAATATTAATGGCTAGTTTTCAGTTTTATCATTTGTTTGCTGTTGTTTTGTTATTCAGTCAGGTTAGTGGACATTTTGTTTAAGAAGATATAGAATATAAGCCGTTTCCTATAGCCTAAGGGTTGTGTCTACTTTTGTAAACCTGAACATATATCAAAATGATTCTTTCTTGTTAAGCGCAAGGCTACACAATTAGCAATCTGTGCTTTGCCCCCTGTGGGTATAAAAACTTGATTTTTAGCGTTATAAACTCTCCGCTAACAGGGAACATATCAAAAGTAAAAACATTAAGATGAGAGTAATACTGATCTATTTTTTTTATTCTTTAATTTTAAACTTAACATTGACAACGTGTTATTTATTTTACAAGAACGTCCACACTGGTAGAAGAAGATACCGAAGTATGAACGAGGAAGACTACCTTACACCACACCCACCAGAGGACGCACCTAGCTTAGACGAACTTTGTAAAACCCCAGCCAATGAAAAGGCGAGCCTATAAAAAAAAACATTTAATCTTTAGTTCTCTAACTATTGCTAAGCAGTAACTTTTGTGCTATCATAATAATTGATAATTGGATTATATTGTAGGAAACAAAAAATATAAACATTGACGAAATAGCAATGTAATATTTTCTAAACTGGCTTTTCAATGTTCTGTTGTGCATCAGTCAACAAATATTTCTCCAATAGCTCCTAGTTGTTATTAACCAATAACAGGTACCCAAAACTCTGTACATCTAGTTGTTATTAACCAATAACAGGTACCCAAAACTCTGTACATCTAGTTGTTATTAACCAATAACGGGTGTACAGAGTTTTGGGTACCTGTTATTGGTTAATAACAACTAGATGTACAGAGTTTTGGGTACCTAGTTGTTATTAACCAATAACAGGAACCCAAAACTCTGTACATCAGAGTACATAGAGAGATCTCTATCAAATATTTGGGCATTAATCTCTTCCTCAGGGTAACAGTAATTCTTACTTTAACTACTATATGTCCGAGAAAAATAAGATAACTTACTTTACTAGTACCCAGGATACCTTACTCTAAATCTCAGGATAACTGGTGTACTGTCGTATTAAAACAGAAGTCAGAACTCGAACTCGAATTTCTAGAGCAACAGATGCAGTTCTTTATGGATTATTATGTGTCAGAGAAACAAGATTGTTTTCTTACTGATGGTAGTTTTCCAAAACATTTACATTGGCAACAAACACACTCTACATTTCACAGTATTCGAGATTTATCATTTGTAATAAAAATCACGTAAACTGTAGATATTTTTCTCTTATAACACATTAAATAATTTATTCCTTTTGGATTCCAAACTTGAAGTGTATGAGAATTCAGAGGAATTGGAAAACAATCTTAAGTTTACGTGATTTTTATCACAAATGTTGGATCTATTGGTTTCCAATGCCTCTCCAGCTTTCGACCTTTAAAACTGTTACTTTTTAAAACTTGCCTGGCCGAGGGATGGCGCCATCGGAACTGGTAACGAAATCCCCCCCCCCCCCAAAAAATTGTTGTCCATCATCCTGTCCAGCTTCGAAGTTTTGAAATTTACTTGTTGTCCATCGTCCTGTCCAGTTTAGAAGTTTTGAAGTTTACTTGTTGTCCATCGTCCTGTCCAGCTTAGAAGTTTGAGATTTACTTGTTGTCCATCGTCCTGTCCAGTTTAGAAGTTTTGAAGTTTACTTGTTGTCCATCGTCCTGCCCAGTTTAGAAATTTTGAAGTTTACTTGTTGTCCATCGTCCTGTCCAGTTTTGAAGTTTACGTAATTTTTATGACAAGTTTTAGTCCTATTGATTTCCATGCTTCCACAGTTTTCAATGTTTAAACTGTAATTGTTAAACAGTCTTAGTTACTCACTTTAAGTTCTACAGTATTAGAGGTTAAGCTACTCAATCTTTGTTCTACACTAATAGAGGTTAAGTTACTCAATCTTTGTTCCAGAATAATAGACGATAAGTTATTCACTATACGTTCCAGACTAATAGAGGTTAAGCTACTCAATCTTTGTTCCAGGATAGCAGAGGTTAAGTTACTCACTATTTGTTCCAGGGTAGTAGACGTTAAGTTACTCAATATTTGTTCCAGAGAAGTAGAGGTTAAGTTACTCATTCTGCTTGTCAAACTAATACAACTGATGTTACTCACTTTTTGTGCTAGAGTGGCAGAGGTTAAGTTACTCATTCTACTTGTAAAACTAATACAACTGATGTTACTCACTCTTTGTACTAGAGTGGCAGGGATTAAGTTACTCATTCTACTTGTCAAACTAATACAACTGATGTTACTCACTTTAAATTCCAGGCCAGTAGAAGTTAAGTTAGTCACTCTGTGTTTAAGAGTACAAAAGGTTAAGCTAATCACCATTGGTTACAGTCTAATAGAGGTTAAGATAAGTAATGCTTCGGTTAATAATCTAAATTGGTTTCCATGTCAACTGTTTGGTAAAATGTAAGCAACACTTAGACAGTTTAAAAATTCAAACTAATTTTGTTTAATCATACAGATAATTACAAAATATAAAAGTAAGAAATATAACGATACGTACATAATTTTAATTAATTCATTGTTCAAACAAAATTTGAACAGGCGATTTAATAAAATTGGTGAACTCATTTTACTTAATTTCTTTATTAGGACGTATATTGTTGAAAATATGGCTTTCAACTTTATGATGTTCCCACACATCTTAACCACGAACAACCGAAAACAGCATTGAGAAGTTCTTTGATCTAATGTATAAACTTACTTAATACACCACTAGAATCCTTAGTTATTAAGGATATAAGTTCTACTTAATGTAGGTTATTACTGTGAATGTAATTGAATCTTTATTCCCACAGAATTCCTCAGCTTGCATCACTTGCTTCTTAGAGTTGGACAGTCCAATAGAGGTAACTGATGGAGTTACATCTTATCTTTAAGATATGAGAAATGGTTAAGTAGAAAACTTTTAATATCAGTCATTAGATGATGTCATCAATTTTTAGAGTTGGACAGTCCAATCGAGGTAACTGATGGAGTTACATCTTATCTTTAAGATATGAGAAATGGTTAAGTCGAAAACTTTTAATATCAATTTTTAGAGTTGGACAGTCCAATCGAGGTAACTGATGGAGTTACATCTTATCTTTAAAATATGAGAAATGGTTAAGTAGAAAACTTTTAATATCAGTCATTAAATGATGTCATCAATTTTTAGAGTTGGACAGTCCAATCGAGGTAACTGATGGAGTTACATCTTATCTTTAAAATATGAGAAATGGTTAAGTAGAAAACTTTTAATATCAATCATTAGATGGTGTCATCAATTTTTTATTTTTTTTTGTTTGTTAGTTAACAGAAACTACACAATAGTCTATCTGTTCTGTGCCCACCACGGGTCTCGAAACCCGGTTTTTAGTGTTATAAGCCTTCAGACTTCCCACAGAGCCACTGTTGGGCTTAATTTTCTGAAATAAACAATAACAACAAAGTTTACGTTTCTTGACGATAGATGTCAGCTAAGAAACAAATATCTACTTTAATCTTACAATTATAAGTTTGGAAAATGGATGTTCAATGTTTGTTCATGGTCAACTCTCGGTAGCTCTATCTACGGTACGATGAAAACTTGATGTCCCTGAAATGCGAATATTGAAAATGCTGTTCAAAAGAAAATTTTGTAAACAACATTTCCAATATCTCTTCGATAGTCCTTAGTTTTAAACCATGGCTTGAAATATCACAACTCTGTATACTTTGTCGAATTTAGAAACGTTCTACTAGTATTTGCATGATCTTGATATTCAGTGGTGTTTAGTAATAAGTATTAAGATAATAGTCACTTTTTCGCCGCCGTGTATTACTGATGGAAACATTTCTTTTTTTTATATTGGCTTTAACTGATAACAAAAATGATTATATTTCCTGATGCTGAGGACTTATCGAAGAAAGAATTATTATTATTACTTTATGTCAGATGAAAATAATAAAAAAATATATAATACTCGATGCCTGTGCTCAGATGAGAATTTTTAATAATAGCGCTAATAGAATTCCTCATAGGTAGGTGAACTAATTGAGAATTAAACTAAGATGGTAATATTAGTTCCCGATTTTTGTTTCTGTGAACATTAGTGTATGTTAAACTGGGAGTGCAACTTAGTGCCATCTATTGAAAATATTTGAAACTATATATAAGTGTAGGTGTTTTTAAAATCTGTTTAAACGTATCAATTTCCTTGCATTATTTGATATAAGTAAAAAAAAAACCTTTTAACTAAAATATTTTAATATCTTTACAGAACACTAACTTCGTGAGGGACTACAGAAACTGCGTGCAAAAGTTCTTTGTTGCCGAGGTAACGAAGTGTTAGTGCAGAATGAGTAGTTATTTATGTTATTAGTGAAACTTTATACATTCAGGTTAAGGCACTCTGGGATTAGATTATAATAACTCGTCCAATAGAAGTAACGAAATTAAAGCAATTAACGTTAGCTTTATAAACTAACAAATCGACTGATTTCTTTGTTTGTCTTTTTCCAGTACTTGGAGTGCTTTGAACCTCTGAAGGTACGTAAATTACGACTTCTTTGATTTTTTTTACCATGGTCAATGTTATTCTATTGAAGAGAAAATGTACAATAAAAAAAGTGTTTAATATTAGAAAATTCAGAGGTCGCTGACGTTCTTTATCAACATCCAGAATAGCAGTCGATGTGTTCGAAGGAAAACGAAGTTTGATTAGAAACAAGATTACAACACTTGTGATATAC
>NW_013674433.1:4939-8161 GCF_000517525.1 Limulus polyphemus | reverse complement strand
ATTTACATCAGTCTTTATACGTTGTCAAAGTAGAGTTGCTAAATATAACGATAATTAAACAAATAAAACACAAAACAGTAATCATGAGGAGAAACTACAGCAAGAAAACACAACAGCAAAAAAAGTAAAATCAGTAATACGAACATATTAAAAAATGTATAATTTAAATGAAGACTGCATGTTGTTCAGAGTTGGAAAGTGCTGTTTGATGTGGAGGGTTTCTTTGACCAATAATTCCAGGTCAGTATTAGACTTGCAGAGGATAGAGAAATTTGATGGTATTGGTTGATGTCCTGTTTCATCACTGTGTTGGCGTATAGAGGAAACACAGGGGTTATTCAATTTTTTTGCGTTTTAATGGAAATTCCCATATGTTCATAGGCTCTGACTTTTAAATGGCGTTTGGTTTTGCCAATATAGGAGGCCTTACAGTCTCCACGCGTGTAACGATAGACAAGCCAAGAACAATAAGGAATAGGAGGAGATCTTTAGTAGGGAAGAAATTTTTATGCGTGATGTGGATTTAAAAATTAATCTTAAATCCACTTGAGGGTAGTAACGACCAAGTATGCGTTTAAGTTGATTTTTTAAATTTAAGCTTTGTTTGTCAGTATAGGGAAGACACGAGTATATAGTAAGTTTGGGTACAGTTGGTATCTTAATTGGATTTGTGAGTTTCTTTGTTAGGAAGGTGTTGGTAATGTTTTCTAATAAGTGTCGTGGGTAGCAGTTACGTTTCAGGATGTCATGTAAGAACGAAATTTCAGAGTGTAGATTAAGATATGTGGAGCACAGGTTGTAAGCTCTGTTTATTAAGCATGTAACAAGGTTTCGTTTATACATAAACGGGATAAAGCTATCAAAGTGTGTAAGGAGACGTCTTTTTTCGGTAAATTGATGTGGAAAATCCATTAGCATTACGGTTAATGAGCATGTCTAAAAAAAAGGTAAATTATTATTATTTTCAACGTCACATGTAAATTTAATGACAGGATGTTATGAGTTAAGGTATTCTAAAAACGTTGAGCATTGATCACTATTATTAAAAAGAATAAAAGCGTCATCCACATACCTTCTGTACAGAACAGGCCTAAAGTTAACTGGGCAAGTGTCAAGCCATATCTGTTAGAGCGACATAACCACCGATTCATGTTAGGCCTTTTATTATTAAAAATAGCTGGTATTTCTCTTTCACTATCCAAGGTTTTATGTACACTTTTACCGTATTCTGTACATACGCCACTTATTACCTGACAAGTATCCACGTTAATATGATCTTTCTCTCAGTTCTAACATTTTAAAATATGTTGAATACTTTTATCTCCTGAGCTGCTGGACCTCTTAAACACCGAGATTCAAATTTTATTTCAAATACTTCGCAGGTTTGTGTATTCTACTCATGAAGCCTAAAAGTACATAGAAATAAATCTTTATTTTCGATTTTCTGTAGGAGGCCTTAGTATACTGGCAGTTTCTACAAAAAAATCATAACAATAAAATATTTAATAAATAATTCAGTACTAAGTTCAGCCTAAACCAAAGTATTTCTCGTTGTTTCAGGATATCCAGGAGCTCCTGCCACAGGAGATATCTCCAAAACTTCGGCGTGTTAACAACTGCATCACAAAGAAGTTCAAAGGTCACAAGGTAAGCCTAGGGTTACCTGATACGAAGAACCCACGCGCACACCAAACTGGTGGCATAAGATAAATTGATTATCAACGTATCACACAACGGTGCCCTTAGGAACAACCACAACGTAAAACGACATTAGTTGAAAAACTAGGACTAAAAATCAAAGATTGATTAAGTTTTATGATAATAAATGAAGTTTCAGTTCCTCCTTTGAAGGTTTTTTTCACGCAAGCTTATTGTTTAACAGATGACATATATATATATATATATTTTAATACTGACAAATTTCATAAAAGGTGAGTCTGATAAAAGTTACAATGGACAACATTGTTAATCAAAATAGCTGACCGTAGATCTGTAAATCTTGACCAATCATAATTATGATAATTGGTTGAACCTACAGTAAATAGTCAAAACCACGGCAATTGTGGTAACCAATTGAAACTATGGCAATTACTTGAAACTATGGTAACTATTTAAAATTATGGTAATTAGTGGAAACTATGGTAACTATTTGAAACTATGGCAAATATTTGAAATTATGGTAACTATTTAAAATAGTCGGAAATATGGTAATTAGTTGGAACTATGGTAACTAGTTATAATTATATCAAATATTTGAAACTATGGTAACTAGTTGAAATTATGGTAACTAGTTGAAACTATGGTAACTAGTTGAAACTATGGTTACTAGTTGAAACTATGGTAACTAGTTGAAACTATGGTTACTAGTTGAAACTATGGTTACTAGTTGAAACTATGGTAACTAGTTGAAATTATGGTAACTAGTTGAAACTATGGTAACTAATTGAAACTATGGTTACTAGTTGAAACTATGGTTACTATTTGAAACTATGGTAACTAGTTGAAATTATGGTTACTAGTTGAAACTATGGTAACTAGTTGAAACTATGGTAACTAGTTGAAACTATGGTAACTAGTTGAAACTATGGTAACGCGTCAAAACTATGGTAATTAGTTGAAGCAAATGGAACTAGGTGAAAATATGGTAACGAGTGGAAGCTACGGTAGCTAGTCAAAACTTCAGCAACTAGTAGTTATTATGGTAAAAATTCGAAACCTGTAATAAAAATATATCTCTTTTTAAAGCTCTAGCAATTATTTGACTAATCCATATTGAAATGAGGTAGAAAAAACCAATCAATAAAAACACTTATTATCTTTGGTTAGAATAAGTAGCGCAGACTGGAGAATCTAATTTATATATAGAAGTTTGGGTTTTGTGCTTTTATAAACCGTTACAGCTAAGCCATGTCAGCAGCGGGGTGAAAAACTGAAACTTCTGAAAGTTAAGTTTCTTGGAAATAAGCGCCGGTTTATTGACAGAAACGAAATAATATAATTAAAAGAAGAAGTCTGTAAAAATAACGAGGGAACTTTCTGGCAAGTGACACTATTATCTACAAGTTATTAACTGTAATCTTATAAGTGACACTATTATCTACAAGTTATTAATTGTAATCTTATAAGTGACACTATTATCTACAAGTTATTAATTGTAATCTTATAAGTGACACTATTATCTACAAGTTATTAATTGTAATCTTATAAGTGACACTATTATCT
>NW_013674433.1:0-4090 GCF_000517525.1 Limulus polyphemus | reverse complement strand
CCAAGCTTTATATAGCTTAGGGCCTCACCAAGTCTAAATCCGGCGCTGGGTGGATCTACAACAATGGAACAATTTAAAGGAATATTATCATGAAATCAGAAATACACTAAATATTTAAATATTTTGTTTTTGTGTATTGCAGTAACCCTTAGCTTCACATAGCTTTTTATCAAATATTAATTATTATTATTTTACTATTACAGAGCTAACTAGCTATGTCCACCGTCTATTACCGCAGTAAACCAAGTCTGGTGTCTTCGAAATTTTAACTTTATGTTTAGTTACCGACCTAAACATAAATATGGTTGAGTAGTACCAATAAAATGGTATTTCCATAATGATTGTGTGGTGTCCAATTATTTATCCATCTGTAATAGAAATCCGGACTTCAAATGATGCTTTTAATTGGTAGTTTGCTAATATTGTCAAGAGTTTAAACTAAAACGTTCCTTTAGGATTTTTTTTGTGGATAGGTATGACTGGATTTCGGAACTGTAAAGTGTTTTTGAATTCAATTTTTTTTTGTTGGTTCAAACTATATTTTTATTTTCTGATTTAATTCAAAGTTTTCTTGGTGTAATACCTGTTTTTTTTCTTTCCTTTAATAGAACATTTTTGTACGATTCATCTATGATTTTGTATTCTGCTTTAACTCAACTTTGTGTTAACATAAGGTTTTCTCCTTTAATTTACCTCTGGTCTGTGTAATATCTAAAAGGTGAATTAAAGGATAAAATAAAACATAGATTACACCAATAGAAAAGGTGAATTAAAGGATAAAATAAAACATAGATTGTATTATAAAAGAAAAAAAACATACACGCCCATTACGACAACACAAAGTTTATTAAAGAAGAAAACATAACTTATATTAACAAAAAGATTGAATTAAAGACGAAATCAAAAACCTATTGGTGTAATCTATGTTTTATTTTATCCTTTAATTTACCTTTTTATTGGTGTAATCTATGCTTTATCTTATCCTTTAATTTACCTTTTCTATTGGTGTAATCTATGTTTTATTTTATCCTTTAATTCACCTTTTTTATTGGTGTAATCTATGCTTTATTTTATCCTTTAATTCACCTTTTTATTGGTGTAATCTATGTTTTATTTTATCCTTTAATTCACCTTTTTTATTGGTGTAATCTATGTTTTATTTTATCCTTTAATTCACCTTTTTTATTGGTGTAATCTATGTTTTATTCTATCCTTTAATTCACCTTTTTTATTGGTGTATCTCTTTTTGTTTTCTCGGTTATGGTAATAAATAGTTAATTATCTATGAACCACAATAACATCATTTAGATGTCCATTATAATAAGATATTAAACCTGCGTTTCTTTAATTTATTCATATTTCCTAAATGCTACCTCACACGACGACACAATGAGCACCATGGATAATGTAAACAATAGTATTAACCATCTATGTAATATAGTTTTCTAATTTAGATGCTAGTAAGTTGGAAATCAAGAAGTCACGTAACAACCATAGCTAATATAAATTAGCGATGGAACGATATAACAATTACATTTTGACATTGGTTGGCATTTTTAGGTTGTGTGATGCCACTGAAAATTAACTGCTTTTGGGAAGGGTATGTAGAGTCTTTTCTGGGCGAGAGATGTGTTCAGATTGGAAATTTAGAATTTGCAAAACAGGGATATCTCTTATACTTAATGACATTTGAAAACGAAGAAATATATATATCAATTTGGGATACCAAGACCACCCAGAAAGAGACTTGAAACAAATCATACTCCAACCGTGTTGAGCAAAGTGTGATGTCTTATAACAAGTGAGACTTCATGAACATGAAGATCAGTGTCAAAACCTGTCTACATACCCCAGGCAACAGTACACAACAAAATCAAGAAAGATCTTCATTCAGAAAGTTTACATAAGTCACAGGTTGCTTCCATGACATATCCATTCAACTTTCGCATATCTAAATCATTTGGAAAATGAAATAGATATTCTGAAATCAACTTAGTGGTAGTTAACGATGAATTACGCGTTTAATTTGATTTTTTAAAGTTAAGCTTTGTTTACCAATCCATGGAAGACAAGAGTTTATAGTACGTTTGTGTAAAGTTGGTAGTCTGGAGAGACTATTGAGTTTCTTAGTTAGAAAGGTACTTGTAATTTCGGAGTGTAAATTAAGGTACGTGGAATACAGGTTACAAGTTCTGTTTATTAAGCACGTTACAAGGTTTCTTTTGTACGTGAACAGGATAAAGCTGTCAAATTGTGTAAGAAGTCCAGGAAACGTCTTTTTTTTTCTCAAGAAATGGATATTCATGATATTCCATAAGAAGATATATCACTCAAATGGCCAGACTTATTGCCTATGAATTTATCTTCGAAGAAACTGGTGAAACGGGCACTGGGATATTGATGTCCTTGTACACTAAATGGAGTATGGAGAGCTTGTAGGGAGGAGTGATGTGACTTAGTCTTAACAACTTTACGCTGGAGCAATGGAATATACTCTGTAGGGCTATTATCAAGATTCACAGTCGTCGAATATAGTATGACCGGATGAGACAAAATGGACGATCCAAAAGAGTTTGTTTGTAATTAAGCACAAAGCTACACAATGGGCTATCTGGGCTCTGCCCACCACGAGTATCGAAACCCAGTTTCCAGTGTTGTAAGTCTGCAGACGTACCGCTGTGCCACTGGAGGACCCAAAATTGTTTTAATATAACGTATGTAAACTCTGTTTTCCAAGTTACTTCATGAGACCCTAAAGCCACATGTGATAGTAACTCACTAATATATTAAAAATGTAATTACTTTCTTCATTTGTTTTTTCTATATATTGTTGATCCTACTGTGATAAACTTGGTGCTTAAACTCATTTTAAAATGTCTGAAATACTGGACCTGTGAAATACTGGACCTGTGAAATACTCAAGAATTTTAGAAAGATATAAATTGCTTCGCATTTGGTTTTTTTTATAAAAATAATTTAGTTTGTCATACTTTGTACATAACGTACCTACTCAAGAAGAAATCGGTAATATAACAAATATTTTTCCCATGACACGGGAAGAACCAAGTCTGTAATAGTTAGTGTGAACAAAACATACTGTTTAAGATATCTAACATCGTTAACAAGCCACTGCTTGTCTTCTTTATGTCGCGAGTAAGTCTCGTATACTTAATCTCCATATATTAAAAGCCATCTAGTGGCGATATCATGAACGTTAAAAATAAACATTGTGAACTTTAAGAAGACCGTTTTAACGTAAAAGTGAAAACATTAAACAGCATTTATTCAAGAATTTATTAACAACATTTATGGAACTGTTTTAAGCAAATAATAATAATAGTTCG
Organism: Limulus polyphemus; assembly: GCF_000517525.1. NCBI lineage: Eukaryota > Metazoa > Arthropoda > Merostomata > Xiphosura > Limulidae > Limulus > Limulus polyphemus. The sequence goes on along the minus strand of NW_013674433.1, from coordinate 746 downwards.
TATGATATAGTACGTATTTTAAAACAAACACTGTCTTGCTTTAAAAATTGATGTATTTCGGATATCAAAAGTACTCACACTTTGAGGGGGGGGTTGAGGGGGGAGAGAAGATATGTTAATTTTATACATTTGAACTGTTCCCACATTCACTTAGCAACAAGTCAATTAACATATACAATGTTCTGCCAGAAGCAGTTAGTTTTTTGTTTGGTGTTGGTTTTGTTTTCAACACTTATACAAAAAGTGAACAAATACGAATTTAAGGGACAACGTCAACTAGGCATCAATTGAGTTATCTAAAAAACGACAGGGTAGGCTTCACAACTTACCTTTGGGTAAATCTGTAACCTTCACAACTTACCACTTAGCTAAGTTCGCAGCATTACATATTAACTGAAGTTTTTAACGGAGTTAGTTTGATGGGCGAAACTCAAACATCACGTAAAAAAACTAACATTCACCCAATATAAAAAAACTTATAAATTCAACACTAAACGTACAGAATATATTACTTATCCAAAGCGTTTAACATTGGGTGTTTGATTCTATAACTGACTGTAATGTACGTCACTGTAATTAACGTGGTGTTTGATTCTATAACTGACTGTAATGTACGTCACTGTAATTAACGTGGTGTTTGATTCTATAACTGACTGTAATGTACGTCACTGTAATTAACGTGGTGTTTGATTCTATAACTGACTGGAATGTACGTCACTGTAATTAACGTGGTGTTTGACCGTTTA
>NW_013674432.1:22866-27193 GCF_000517525.1 Limulus polyphemus | reverse complement strand
GTCTTACACTGCTAAATTAGGGACGGCTGGCGCAGATAGCCCTCGTGTAGCTTTGCGCGAAATTAATAACAAACAAACAATCTTATGGTCATTATGCGCACGGTAACCTTGGCGATCACAGCCACGGTTACCATGACTACGATAGCTACAGAACTCTATACAAAATTGTAACCCTTTGAAAGTTTGGGGTCACTGTGGCTACCACCGCGCTTTCAACAGAGACTGAGGGCATGGTTATGTAACATTATATCCTCATGACCATAATGGAGGTCAACATGGTCATCTGGACATCGTAATCTTGGTGAATATGGTCATTATGAACGTGGGGCTTATAGGTAATTTGGGCATGGAATTAGAGAGTTGGACAAAATTACTGATTCGGGCCATGTGATTTTATGTTTGTTTTCTAATTATTAGTCTATGATTGTTATAATGATGCAATACGTAGTCATTAAAATCACATGGAAACAGAAAAATCGGTAGAAATATATAATGTCGAGTACTTTTGACATGTGTTTTTAGAAACTTAGGCCCTTAACTCTTTTTAGCGATACGATATAAGACCCATATACTTTATTGAAATGGATGATGTTACTTGATATTGTATTTAAATTACAAATGTTATTATCGTAGGGAAGAAAATAAGATACGTGCAGTATCCAGTTTTTCAGATATGTAGATTTCAATGCAAAGCTTTTATTACTATATAGTAGATATTATTTATTATATATATATTTTTCTTTTCTACAGACTGTCTCCTTGACAATGAGACGCTCCCTATCGGTGGTGATTGGAACTACTGTACTCTATTTTTATTTTTTGTTTTAGTTTTTTTTTTACGTAACAAGTCCCCCGGTGAAACAGCGGTAAGTTTACAGACTTACAAAACTAAAATCCGGAGTTCGATTCCTCACGATCGATATATCAGATAATCCAATGTGGCTTTGCTCATAAACAAACAATTTACATAACAGCACTTTCATTACAACTACATTTTTGCCGACTGATAATGTACCCCTGTTTGTTAAGCTTTTGGATAACATGAACATATATTTCTTACGTTAAAGTACTTATAAGAAATAATCAATAATCAATATTTAGGATTTCTTTAAATAATGTTGTTGTCATTGTGTTTAGAATTCTCATAAAGATTATCTACACATAATTATTCCTAATTGTGAACTGATAGACTAGAGGAAGAGTAGCTAGTTAACAGCACCTACCGCCAACTTTTGGAATACTTTTGTCTGATCGAATAGTTAGATTTGACAGTCATCCTTATACTGCACCCACGATCCCAAGGTGCGAAGTGCGTTTTTGTGCAACGAAACACGAACCATGAACCTACGGATTCACAAGACCAAGTAATGTCACTATGTCATGGTTAGAAAAATAATACATACTTCTAAAAAGTAACGTATTTTCTTGATATGATTGAAACTGGATTATTTTCAAATCCATGTTAGTGTATGTATATCGTGCTTATTAATTAAAAAAATGGTTACTTTCAAGCGAGTCAGGGAAACATGTTTGGTAGGTCGTTTTTTTCTCTTTACATTATGAATAGAGATTTGAATCCTTTACAATAACTGAAATCTTAATTACCCACCAATGTGGTCAAATTCGTGCCAGGCTAGGAAAGAGTAAATCCCATAACTCCGTTTAAGATCCCTCACAAAACATGGATAGTGACCACACATGTTGCGCAATAGAAGATCTGGTTTCTCAGTTCTATAAAGCCGTTTTCTTCGCGGTTTTTGCGAGTTCTGTTCATAGAAATATGGCCGAGAAAGGTTGTTGTAAGGTGTCTAAGTGCAGTACCTGTCTGAACATGAACACTTCTATTTTGTGCAAGAGAACACAGTCCGTCGAATCCCCTAAACTCCACATCTTCGTGGCCAAACGCTATTGAGAGTTGAGTTCTTTTCGTCGTAAAGTGTAGTTTTTGAGGTTAACAGATTAAGCTCTTTATTACTAGGCCCGGCATGGCCAGGTGGTTAAAGCACTCGACTCGCAATCTGAGGGTCGCGGGTTCGAATCCCCGTCACACCAAACATGCTCGCGCTTTCAGCCCTGGGGGTATTATAATGTGACGGTCAATCCCACTATTCGTTGGTAAAAGAGTAGCCCAAGAGTTGGCGGTGGGTGGTGATGACTAGCTGCCTTCCCTCTAGTCTTACACTGCTAAATTAGGGACGGCTAGCGCAGAGAGCCCTCGAGTAGCTTTGCGCGAAATTCAAAAACAAACAAACTTTATTACTAATTTTTTTTTATTCTGAATTCAATACCAGAAATTGTGATACCCCTTTGTACTCCCCCAAATTCGGTCTAATCGACTTACAGACTGAGTGTTAATTCATTGTTTCTAGAAATAGTTTCGATTATATGAAGCAAATTTTGTCACTATCAAATAAAAAAGAAAGTAAGATATTTTTGATAACCTTAATCTTTCCTTTATTGTTTAAGTCTTTAAAAGGTTTTTAAAGCGACCAAGATTGCAGTAACTTTCTCAAAATGGTGTATAAACAATTCAAGGATGTTCTAGAACAACAGTATTTCACCTTTATTTGGTAGAGTTTATCATAGTTCAGACTAGTTCACTACTTCGAGTTTCTTGTACATTTATTCAAAATATGCAGCCCAGTCTCACAGATAAATGATTTACATAAAACAGCGAAAAAATGTAATAATTAATTAGTTGCTTCATTACCTTTCTGTTTGTAGCGCCCTATAGTGGCATTTCGATACATAAAGAAAATTCGATATTCCACTTTTGAATTCTAAATCCTTGATAGAAATTTCAAGTACTTATGTAGCATTATATTGACGAATAATAGAGTATTAATAATGTTTAATTCTTCTAACTGCCAAAACTCGACAAATTATATCTTGCAAGATGTGCGGTAATTATTTCAACAAAATATCAAGTTTAATTATAATCACTAATGAAATATGCCTATTAGAAACGTTTTGTTTTTCTTCTGTCATCGAGCTATTATATTTCAGTAATACGTTACCGGCTGAGCTAGTCATGACAGAAGATATATTTATAACCTTATTTAACAGCGACATCTTTTGACGATACTATCGAGGTTATTTTATTTTTGCCATTTTGAATGTCAATATCGTATCAGCTCCTCACAGAAGAAAGAAGGTCCAACAACAACACAGAGAAAGAGAGAGAAAGAGTAAATGATGCCTGACTTATCTATCTGGGCAACATTGAAAAAACTGATGCTCTGCTATAAAATTTAAGAATTAATAGGATAAATAGTTACTGTGTATAATGACAAATATCATCTGCTATATCCCTCAGTTATTATGTTTGTTAGAACTATCGTCTGTTATATCACTGTAACACGTTTCCATCCTTTGTTAAACGTTTTATTTTGTATTCAGTCCATTCAAACTCTATTTAAATATCGTTTTTATACTTGTTCTTAATTCAAGACATGAAAATGTCGTTAACGAAAATTCACAATATTTTAGTGTTGACCTACAACAAAAAAAAAGCTATGTATTTGGAGGTGCTGTCATCTACTAGAAAAACATGGTACTACTTAATCTATGATACATACATTCCTAATCGCAGAGAACAGTGATTTTTTAATATTGTTTTCTCATATCTAAGTTACATAAATAATAAATATCTCTTTGTTCAAAAACACATTGATGTCGTGTAGGTTACAACCCTGTAACGTTTCAGGTTTTAGACTCCTCCAGGTGGATTCCTGTACGTGGTGAGGGGACCTCCCGGGGAAGGTTCTGTATTTTCAGTTACTTTCTCTGGGATCTAAACATCCACCCATGTGTTTCACGTGCGTGGCGACCCGAGAAAAGTAAAGAGGATCTTGAGTGGTTGAATGGTGTCTGGGGCACTTTGGCCTTGAATTCCTGTAGACGGGTGGCCTTGAGGTGCCCCCCCCCCTAGGGTCAATCGGCTGGTCCACTGGGGCTAGAGTCAACTGAGTACAAGTGTTGGGCGTTCTCAACGGGTGTTGTGGACATCGTGTCTGATGCTGGTGTTTGGGTATAGTTCTCACGAAACCCTGGCGTTGCTGCAGTGTCCTAGTTTGACACTGTAGAGCGTCCCCTCGTAGGACTCCATGGTGGGTGGGGTCAGTGGGCTCTGAATATTTCTCCTTTATTATGGATCCCCCCAATCCAAATAAAAAAAAGGTATAAAAACTCTGCTAATCGGTAAACGTTCACGCATAGAAGATTCTGAACAGCAGTCTCCACACGAGGTGGACCTGTACCTCACTGCCTGATCCTGCATTCACTGTCCGATAAATCTTTAGGGCAAATGTCTCCTTTTTATCTAGAA
>NW_013674432.1:20979-21894 GCF_000517525.1 Limulus polyphemus | reverse complement strand
TATGATATAGACACGGGATCCTCAAATCTCACACTATGATATAGACACGGGATCCTCAAATTAGATCCCGCACTATGATATAGACACTCAAAAAGGATCCCACACTATGATATAGACACGGGACACTCAAAATAAATCCTACAATATGATATAGATACGGGATTCTCAAATCCCTCACTATGATATAGACACGGGATCCTCAAGTCCACACTATGATATAGACACGGGACACTCAAATCTCACACTATGATATAGACACGGGACACTGAAATCCCACACTATGATATAGACACGGGATCCTCAAATCTCACACTATGATATAGACACGGGATCCTCAAATTAGATCCCGCACTATGATATAGACACTCAAAAAGGATCCCACACTATGATATAGACACGGGACACTCAAAATAAATCCTGCAATATGATATAGATACGGGATTCTCAAATCCCTCACTATGATATAGACACGGGATCCTCAAGTTCACAATATGATATAGACACGGGACACTCAAATCCCACACTATGATATAGACACGGGACACTCAAGTCCACACTATGATATAGACACGGGATCCTCAAATCCCACACTATGATATAGACACGGGATCCTCAAGTCCCACACTATGATATAGACACGGGATCCTCAAGTCCACACTATGATATAGACACGGGACACTCAAATCCCACAATATGATATAGACACGGGACACTCAAATCCCACAATATGATATAGACACGGTACATTCAAATCCCACAACATGATATAGACACGGGACATTCAAATCCCACAACATGATATAGACACGGGACATTCAAATCCCACACTATGATATAGACACGGGACACTCAAGTCCCACACTATGATATAGACACGGGACACTCAAGTCCCACACTATGATATAGACACGGGAC
>NW_013674432.1:7046-20151 GCF_000517525.1 Limulus polyphemus | reverse complement strand
AACATCCACAGCTAAGCACAGTAAACTCCTCTTGAATTCAAAGGCCATTGGGTATATACCCATTGAGGTTATTCCCCACGCTTCTTTGAATTCCTCACGAGATGTTATTATTGAGAGAGATTTGAAGAACATCCCCGAGTCGAATATCCTCGCTTGTTTCTCCACCCAAGAAGTTTCTGCGATGCGTCGTATCTCCACTCGTAAAGATGGAATTATGCTGCCTACCAATGTTCACATTTTTGACGTTTTCATTGCCGCGTCTTCCTGCCACCGTCACCAAGTCTAGGGCAGAGCGATCACCTCTTTCCTTCCGGATCGATCGTCTCTATGACTATAATCGCCTCTTTACACTGGTGGAACTCAAACTTGTTCTTCATCGGACCTGATGATGTTCATTATGAGATGTTGCACCATCTCTCTCTTGCTATTCTTCTGGTTATTTTTAACCGGATCTGGCAGGAGAATGTTTTTCCTGATGCTTGGCGCCAGGCTATTGTCCTCCCTTTCTCTAAACCTGGGAAGGATCCCAAGTTTCTTTCTAATTATCGTCCCATCGCTTTGACTAGTTGTCTTTGTAATATCTTAGAGAGGATGGTTAATGCTCGTCCTGTTTGTTTTCTTGAAGCAAACATTCTCCTCTTGTCCACTCAGTGTGGGTTCCGTCGACAGCGCTCCACCGTAGACCATCTCTTTCGACTTGAAACGTCGATCAGGGAAGCCTTCCTCAAGAAAGAGCATCTCGTTTCTGTGTTCGTTGGTCTTGAGAAGGCTTATGACACTACGTAGTGTTTTTCAGTCAAACTCATATTTAAAAGATATTTTATCCTAGACGTATATTACAGGCTAAAACACTGATACTGCCTTTACACTGGAAAACTTTAAAAATAAGTTTATATGTATTCTAAAACATACTCATAAGTTAACCGATTTAGAACGACAAGTACGTGTATCTAAAGGTGGTAAACTTGTGGTCCGGTGGCTCTTTAGTAAGTTTGAAGGTTTATAACGCTCAAATTCAGTGTTCAATTCATGCAGTAGGCACAGCTCAGAGAACCCATTATGAAGCTTTGTGCTTAAAAAGTTTTACTTGTACTTTCAGCAGGTGGGTATTTATACTGCAACCCTTATATATCAAATAATATAATGACCGTGAGATAACGCTGCAAACATTTAGAAAACTCAAAATAACTATCAAATTATTGTTTCTACTTGATAATGATCGTACAGATAGAAAAGTCACGGAAATCATACTTAAATCAAAACAACATTTAAAATATATTTTTAAGAAACACTAGAGATTAAATATTCATTTGTTAGGTTGCAGAATATTCGTAATAATTTTAAAAGTTGACATTGTTGCTCTAAATGAATTAAACTTGCAAAGAGAAGATATTTTCTTAATTAAATAATCGAAAATTTACATTTTTAGTTTCCGAAACGATCGCCAAGACACACACACACTAAAATACTCTATAGGGAAATACGTCACATCTACGAATAACTGTTCTTAAAGAGAAAAAAGTCAAGTGCTAGCTATTTACATCTTGGTAATGAGTACTCATAGGCCTAACTATGAACAACTATTTTTCTATCGTCTGATCGTTTCCAGCTTTTTTTTTTTCAGTAGGACGTCCAGTATGTTACACCATTTTGATAGAACAAAGGTAAACTACTATTATGCATGCACAATTTGTGAACAAATCTTATTTTTAATGATATCGTATAAATAATGAAGCTTCATTACTTAATAAGGGTTAAGTCCCAATGTTGCAGACAGTGGTGTGATAAGGTATAGGGTGTTCTCTCAAATACTGAATGTCTGATTAAAAAGCAAGATTCTTTACCAAAGATTAAGCCTAACTAGTATTATTTAGGTTTAGGTCTAACTAGTACTATTTGTTACTCTTTTCTTGTGAGTTTTTATAATTTTAAGCAATAGGTCAGTTGAACACAATTTTTATTTATGTTCACAGTCAAATATACATATAGTTATAATGAATTCAAAGACTTTCACAATGGAAATCAAAGTAGGGTTTTATCAGTATACCAGTAATGATATTCTTCTGTGGTTTATACTATTTTTATATTATTTTCTGATTGTAAGGCAGGAAAAATATAAGAATAGAAAACTCACTGACCTTCAGTATATGATTTTATTTATATATAAACGTGTGTAAAGCATTTATTACATTTATCATTTACAAAATACTTTTCTGAGTTCGAGTAAATAACAAGGTTTGTACCTGAGCATTCATATAAAGTAATTGTTCAGTTATTTTTATAGTGGCTCCATCTACGTCATCGTTTCCAAGGAAGCACACGTAGTGTGCCAATTCGTCCATCCACCAAGGGGTTTACAGGAATTCCCAATACCCTCAAAGCCCGAGTCACAAAATATACTCTTATTAATATTGGTGAACAATCCAAGTTCACAGCTCTTCTTTGAAATAAACAAAACAAGAAAAAAAAACTGTTTTTAGTTGACCAAATTTTTGTTTTAAACGAAGTATAAAATATTTAAGAATAAATTATATGACTTATCGACTTTAGAAACTTTAAATAAAGATATAGATTTCAAGCCTTGGAGCCCGTATAAATTAAGAAAAGAGCGCTGATGCTAGACGAAATCATAATTTGCATTAAGCTACAGCATAGTTTCATGCGTTTATAGTCTTCCAGCACCTTTTTTTTTAATTTTGCAGTTGCTAGTACAATAGCAATCCAGTCTTAGGTTATTTTCTGTACACACCAGCTACTCCTATAGGAAGATTGGCAGCACCTCTATTTTTCACGCCATTTTGAGAACTTTGTGCTCCGAAATAGTTTGATGGAGGTCCAGCTACTGGTGGAAATCCTCTTGGAGGTGGTCCATAACTTCTTTGTTGTCCATTACCACCTTCATTTGCAGCTGCTGATCTGATTTTTCCTTCAAAGCCCTCGACGCCGCCTTTCAAAGCTGCCAGCGATATGCCTGCCGGCGAAAATTGTGCTCCTGGACCACGACCTTGTGGTCCACCCTCACCGGCAATGGCACCCAGTGATACTCCTCGTAATCCTTGAATAGCGGATGAGTATGGTGAAGCCTGCTTTGGGAATGAGGCCGGAGGCCTTTGAAGTGGGCCGCCTTGTTGCTGTCCTCCACCATACAGAGATTCCAGATCTGGCCTTCCACCACCAGGGGGACCTCTTGGAGGCTGACCACTGCCAACATTGGGACCTGGCCCTAGGTAAGGGGCATTCCTTTGTAGTTGCTTTTGTAAATCCTGTTGAAGTCCTCCCTCTGCATCACCATATGGAAGCTGACCATCAGGTCTCTGGCCTCCTTGCACTGGTTGTCCAAAGTTTAAATTTTTGGGTCTGCCGTCAGGTCCTATGTTTAACCTACTCTGGAACCCTTCCGGTTGTTTTCCGTATCCATATCCATGTTTAAACTTTGGTTGGGCAAAATAGAACCTAAAAAATCCAGGTGATGGTGGTTTAGGAACTGGAGCTCCTGGTTCTTCCACATCCCCTCCCCTGATGAGACCAGCCAGCAGAACAGTGAGAGCCTGACAATAAAAACAAATTACATACACTCAGGTGGAAAAGATTTGGTTTCATACTATTATTTTATAGATGATTAGAAAAAAAAATAACTTAATGAAGACCAAGGGATAACTAATAGTGATTATCGAAACCTTAAAGACGAAGGGACACTGATAGTGATTATGGAAACCTTAAAGACGAAGGGACACTGATAGTGATTATGGAAACCTTAAAGACGAAGGGACACTGATAGTGATTATGGAAACTTTAAAGACGAAGGGACAACTAATACTGATTATCGAAACCTTAAAGACGAAGGGACAATTACTAGTGATTATCGAAATATTTAAGACGAAGGGACACTAATGGTGATTATGAAAACCTTAAAGACGAAGAAACAACTAATAGCAGCCGAAAGTGACCGTTAAATCTTAAAGAATAAAGGAAAAGTGATTTATTCATAGCAAAAACCGAATTATTTTCAAATTATCCACTAATTTTAGAAACATCAACCCCACCAATTACAAAAATAACCTCTATAATAGACCCTCCAATAACTGTTTTCTAAATACTCACAACTGATTTCAGACACAGCATGTTTGTTGTCTTGTCATTTAATTGGTTTTGTTCCCAAACTACTGCACTGCACTCGTATTTATACGCCACAAAAGTGACAGGTTCCTTGTGTGGTCACTCAGGTTTCTCTGTTGGTGTATACAAGTAGCCACAGGCTACAAAGTACAAAGGCTAGTTACTTTCTCGAAATGTTACTGACTTTAACGTTGCATGATTTTTTTTTTTAGATAAGTAATGATAATGTAGACGAGAAGGCAGTTGTGACTTTTTTCATTCTTAAACTTTCCCAGTTAGCCTCTCACGAGCCAAATTTAGGTTTTACATATTGATATCCCTGTGCCTGTCACTCGCCAACTAAGCTTCATTTAAAACAAGTTTCCGATCCGGCTGATAATTCGGGTCAGCGAGTGTAAGACACCAAACTAATCGCGAGCCCGAGATACCAAGCTGACGAACCTAGTTTACTCAACTCTTATATTTACAGCGTATTAGATATACATACATATTTAATTCCAAGTAAAAACTTGATTTGTTAACCACATATACAGTTTATGATAGAAGAGGCGAAAACGGTTGAGTTAGGACCTGAAACCTAAACAACATTCGCTGTTGAATATTGTGCAGAATTGAAAGACAAATGAAATGGTTGCGTTACAACGTGAAACCTAAGAACAAAGGCGAGGTGACACAGCTCGAAAATAAATTATTGTGAATATCGAACAAAAGCGTTACGATTTATGACTTAACGGTGCGTTTTTTACTTGTATCCCCGATGAAGAAGGGACAACTGACTGTGACTACAAAATCTCTAACGAAGAAGATACAAACAACTGAATCTCTGATAAAAACTAGATACAACTAATCAGAATCCCTGATATAACGGGACACACAAACATATCTTTTTTTAACCCTTAACATCTATGGTGCACGAGTTGCTTTCAGCTGGACTAACAGTGTCCATTTTGGTGGCTTGAAAGCTATATGATGCATTACGAACTGAAACCACGACAAGATACTAATAGGTGGAACGTACAGTTTGTGGTGGATGAAGAGCAGATGTATGAAGGTGTTTTATAAGTGTAATCATGTGTAACGCATGCGCAGTCACAAAATGTGAATAACTAATACAGCGACAGAAAATGTTATGTGCTTTCTGTGGCTAGCAAAGAAAAAATCATTTATTCTATTACAATTACAATATCGTAGTTTTAATACCTTTAATAATAACAGTATCGTAGTGTATATCGTAGTTTTAATACCTCTAATAACAACAGTATCGTAGTGTATATCGTGGTTTTAATACTTCTAATAACAACAGTACCGTAGTGTATATCGTAGTTTTAATACTTCTAATAACAACAGTATCGTAGTGTATATCGTAGTTTTAATACTTTTAATAACAACAGTATCGTAGTGTATATCGTAGTTTTAATACTTCTAATAATAACAGTATCGTAGTTTTAATACTTTAATAACAACAGTATCGTAGTGTATATCGTAGTTTTAATACCTTTAATAACAACAGTATCGTAGTGTATATCGTAGTTTTAATACCTTTAATAACAACAGTATCGTAGTGTATATCGTAGTTTTAATACTTCTAATAATAACAGTATCGTAGTGTATATCGTAGTTTGAATACTTCTAATAATAACAATTTTAAAACCGACAGTTTCAAGAGTTATGTTATACATGAAAGGAGCCGCGATGAGCCGTTTCCCTGGCTCGCACGGTCGCTATACATCACGCTTTTGGGATTTTCTTTTCACGTTATATGAAAGCACCATTTACAGGACAAAGGTAACTGATCCGGAGACACAACGTGAAAGGATGACCAATCGAATAGCCAGTGTGACGTCTGATACGCTGGCCAATACCTGAAAGAAAATCGAATATCAACTCGATATCGTGAGGGCCCAAAAAAAAAAGCACGTGTATAGGTGTACAAACAGTACAGAGTAAAAAACGACACACAATGTGTCCTTCATCTTCCAGGAACAGTAACTGTTACTCTCTTATCATGATTTAAGTTTGTAATAAGTCACATAATATTCTAGCACCCTGTATATACGTGACTAACGTGGAACTTTATACAGAAAGTGGTTTACAACTGTTTCTTCACAAACAAACGACAACAAAAGGTTCTTCTTGAATTATAGTTAATATCATTTTATTCATCTGTTTTTTACTCGCAAAAAGAAGTAATGATATAGACACGGGACACTCAAGTCCCACACTAAGATATAGACACGGGACACTCAAATTAGATCCCGCACTATGATATAAACACTCAAAAAAGATCCCACACTATGATATGGACACGGGACACTCAAAATAAATCCTGCAATATGATATAGATACGGGATCCTCAAATCCCTCATTATGATATGGAAAAGGGATCCTCAAATCCACACTATGATATAGACACGGGACACTCAAATCTCACACTATGATATAGACACGGGACACTGAAATCCACACTATGATATAGACACGAGATCCTCAAATCCCACACTATGATATAGACACGGGACATTCAAATCCCACACTATGATATAGACACGAGATTCTCAAGTCCACACTATGATATAGACACGGGATCCTCAAGTCCATACTATGATATAGACACGAGATCCTCAAGTCCACACTATGATATAGACACGGGACATTCAAATCCCACACTATGATATAGACACGGGATCCTCAAGTCCATACTATGAAAGTCCCACACTATGATATAGACACGGGATCCTCAAATCCCACACTATGATATAGACACGGGACATTCAAATCCCACACTATGATATAGACACGGGATCCTCAAGTCCACACTATGATATAGACACGGGATCCTCAAATCCCACACTATGATATAGACGCGTGACACTCAAATCCCACAGAGTATGTTGTGCTAACTTAAGTACTGAGAGCACCGATGTACAATATTTCGGCCAGTTCGGGGTGTGGCCCTATGGCTAGCGTGACCGAATTGTGATTCAATTCAAGAGCTCATGTTTCGCGTCTCGTTGTCATAAAACATGTTTCGCATTTTGGAGCTGCGGGTGTGCTTTAAGCGAAGAATGTGGTAGCGATAGTCGTTGTTGTCTAGCTATCTTCTTTCTAGCGTATCAGTTTAAAATTATAGATGGCTGTGTACATACACCTCCTCAAATGACTCATTGATTATAGTAAGTTTGGTGTATGCAGCACGAGCCTTTAATTCTACAGTTTGCGGCATCAATGAAGCTTATATTAGGATCACTTCAAATTTAAAATGTCGTGATTTTTCTTCTCGTCCCATCTTCTTACTTATCTGATTACTGAAGGATACTTGCTTTTATGTTGTGTTTTTTTTTCTTACACCCTCAAGAACCTTGAATTCATAAACCAAATTTATAGAATTTATTTACAACGAACCCATACCTTTAGACGGCGCCACTAATTATGTACAATACAAATGTTCTATTGTAAAACTAAGTATTACTGTCAAGTAGAAAACTCAAAATCAAATATCTACAATCAGAATGATAAAAAAGTAGTTTTATTATTTACATATGGCTTTGAAATATAATACAGGACAGGTTGTATTGAACTGAATCCTTCCGTCAGTGCTATGAAATACAAAGCATGCAGTGGGCTGAGTCCATAGAAAATATATTAAAGGTGATTAGACACACAGTTGATAACAAAATAGTTTTTGACCAACTGGAAATCTCTGGAATTATTATTCACACCCTAAATTACCAGCTGTTCGTTACTAGAAAAAACCTAGTTATTCCTAAACCTATTTATATATACATTTGTTTTGTTGCATGACAGGTTAACAATAATAAAAAAGAAAACCTTCAGACCATATCGGTTTTCAAGATAGCTTTGGACTATTGTATGTTTTATGCACAGTGCAACATTACTATCAATAAAAGGTAAGACCATAAATTTCACACACACACACACATATATATATGTATGTATGTATGTGTACAAATAGATTTGTATATAAACAAGTAATAGAATTCCTTTCCGTCTTCAAGGTATAAGTACGGTATAAATCGTTATTTGAAGCCTCCATCAGGTGACGAGTTATATGACTAAGTTTCAAAAATAGGGTGATCTTTGTGAATGACCTCGGTTACCATCTTCATCATACTGAATGGCGGGAAACCGCTGGGGTCTTATATATTTTAATGACGAGAAAGGACTGTTGGCTGGGCTACTTTGAAAAAACTCTGGTCTGTTTGGAAAGGAAGGACGATCTCCTGGTCCATATTGATTATTTTTTTGTGTAAAAAAGCTATTATCTTGTTTGAAGGAAATGGGTTTTGTTTTTTTGGATGAAGTTGGACGGTAACCAGAAGAGGTTCTCACAGGAAATTGTGACTTTCCACTTTGAGTCGGTTCAGAAGGTCCACTATATAAGTTGACATTTGCCCCATTCGAACCAGTAAGTCCAGAATATGAAAGTAATGGCTGGGAGAAAGTCCGTGGAGGCCTATACCCTGACTTAGACAAAGATTGAGGTTCTGGTGCTCCGTATCCTGGAAGCTGTACCGTAGGGCGAGGAAGTTGGGAAAGATAAGAGGGTCCAAAATCTTGTTGACCCCTGTAAGGTCTGGATGACTGCACTGGCACCAACACTACGGTTCGATGTCCCTGACCACGAGGAAGGTAGCCAGCTGGGACTGTAGAAGTTGAGTAGCTAGGAGGAGATGGAGGATTCAAGGAGCCAGATGGGACTGGAGCAGAGGAGTAATCGGGTTGAACAGGAGCAGATGGAAAACCAGGCTTAACTGGAGCACGTAAGTAACCAGGTCGAGTAGGAGCAGATGGAAAATCAGGCTTAATTGGAGCAGGTAAGTAACCAGGCCGAGTAGGAGCAGATGGAAAATCAGGCTTAACTGGAGCAGGTAAGTAACCAGGTCGAGTAGGAGCAGATGAATAGCTAGGTGAGGCTGGTGCATAAGAGTATCTGGGTGGAGGTGGAGCAGAGGAGTAGCTGGGTGGAGGTGGAGCAGGTAAGTATCTACTTGGAGCTAATGGACGTCTTGGAGTCTGAACTGGAGTTGAGATTCTACCCGGGGCTAGAGGTTTGGACTTCAATCCTTCACCATATCCATTTGATTGTTGTCCTAAAACAAAGTAGGACCGCACTTGTCCAACCCCTCCATAATTTGGTTTTATTTGAGACCCTTGAGTCAGACGACCATAGGTTTGTTTTTTAGAGTCGGATGAACTTGTTTCGATATTCTCAGAAGATTCAGGCTCGATTCCCGAAACTTTGTCTTCTACAGTTAACGTTCTAACTGTTTGTAAAAGGAACAGTGTCAGAACGATCAGCACCTGTGGACCGAATTAAATGTTTATTAATATCAGGCGAAGGAGAAACCTTGTACGACAAACTGTAAATTAAACACGGTTAGAATTCTAGCCGTGTTTAACTTTTTAGTTTTTATTATAGATAAAATCAACAATTTTATTTCCGTGTCATCATAATATTTTTTATAAAAATTCACAGTAAGAGAGAGTTTCATTATTTTATCATGCAGTAAACTCATTTTTCCGTCGGAAATCGTATATTATTGTGGGGATTAAACTAAAAATTATCATGTAATTAATCATTTTGATTTTTACCTCTATTTCTTTCAAATATTTCATTGAAAACAAAAATTGACAAATTAATGTATTTCGTTTAAACTAAGGCTAACCAACTGATCTGCTTTCTTCACGTACAATTAGACCTGTAGTTTGTGATTAGATTCGGATTACCACTGATTTCATAAAGTTCGACAGTTTAGGCCTAAATAGATAGGAAAGTTTAATATTCTCTCTCTCTCCGTGAAATGAAACGGAATTAGGCCTTATAAATGATCGTCATTATAGTATTGCTAAGAAGATGATCCTTATAATATTAACAGGTATAAAGGACAGGAATATATTGTTTCTTTCCAAACAAGGACTTACTTTCCAAGATATCATCCTGTCTTCTGTTGTCCACGTTCAACTCACGGAAATTGGGAAGACCCCGTTCTTCTTCTACTTATATACTGTAAGCTTACCGTTCATCGTTAGGATATTGCACTTTGCTTCGTCTGGTAGTAAAAAGAATCAGGTCAGTAGGCCCTTAGAGGTCTAGGACACGTTTGGCGTTAAATCAGGTGCATCGTGGAATAGCTAACGTTAGTTTTTATATATACACGTAGTTAGAAGCTGCAGTCGACGTTCGCCTTAATTTGGGTAAGAGTCGAAAATCGGCTGCTGAAAATCTCGAAGGAAAACCGTAACACTTCAGGTTATCGTGTGAATGTTTGATAGAAACACCGGCTTTGTTTTGAACTCGCAGGAAGAACTTCTCGTGAAAATTAGGTCGTTTACAATAGAAAATCGATAAGCTCTAGCGTCCTTCCAATATCCCGTGCCAAACACCTTTTAAAGTTTCAATCTTGTTTGGAAAAAAACTCGTTAGCCTAAAGCCGCAAAACTTTGTATCAAATTATTGTAAGCCATCACTGCCCTCTGGAAGCGACTATTAGAGAATGAATTCAATAAAAAGATTTTAATTTGTTTTTTTTTTTCATCATATTTCTGACTATTATATTTTAATAGGTTCAAGTTACTACGTGTTCCAGAGCCGTGATCTAATTATAAATAGTTACTTGAGATAAGCTTGAATGAAGATGAACTCATTTAGTTGGTATACACCTATTTATACTAACGCAGGAAGTGTCAAGCACATTGCTGGTTTTCCTTTAACAACAAAACATACTGGTTTTTTTGTCTTCAATTGAAACAAAAATTTGTAAAGAACTTCAACTACTGTCGTTATTAACTTGAAAGAGGAGTGCAAGAGTAATATACTCACAATTTACAAGAAGGAAAAACAATACATGTAAACTTAAATAGATAGATAACATAAAATGTAGGTCAGATGCTCAGCCCATTTATCGTTCATTTTCGAATGAAAAAATCTGTAGGCAACTTATTTGTTTAAAAATGTCTATCACGGTGCCATGTATACATTAGTGAAATACCTTCACTTGTAATGCACTAGTTTTATTTTCTCTCTCTTTTTTTTAAGGTGCGTTGGTAAAATTTACAAAAACTACTTTAAGCGGATTGCTTCAAAATGCAATGTGTAATAATAGAATCAATATAAAAATGGCCATGTAACGTTTCGACCTTCTATTTAGGTCATCATCAGACATGATAAAATAACGATAATTTGACACATTCGAGAATAAAATTAAAATAATGTTCTAGTCGCGTGAAGCGAGAACAACAATAAAATTAAACAACATTTTTGGTTTTGTTAGTATTATATATATGTATTATTTTATTTTATAAACATCCTATTTATAAAGTGATTTCTTATAAATTCCTTTTTGTGCTTTATAAGTTGCTTTAAAACAAGTTAAGTATATTAAAATACTGTTGTATTTAAAACAAGGGACATTTGTTTTATGGATAGAGACTTTCTTTGATTAACAGTTCAGGGTTGGAATTACCATCACAAAGAATTAGTTATCGGATATCCAGTTTCATCTCTGTGGTTCAGGATCGCCGAATTGGGTGGACTTAAAAGGATGTTACCTGACCTCAGTGATGCTTTCATGCTCGTAGATTTGAACGGCAAAATATCATTTAGTTTTCCCCATATAGGGGGCCTTGAAGTCACAACACATGTAATTATATAGCAACCAGGAGCGAAGAGAGATAGGTAGATGTTCCTTTGTGTTAAAGAGATGTTTTAACCTAAAGGATGATTTGAAAATGATGTTAAGTTTGACCTGTGGGTAGAACTTCTTTATTGAAGATCTAAGTTGTTTAGCAAGTATTACACTTTGTTGTTCTAGGTAAGGGATGGTCAATGAAATTGTAAACATTTTTATGGGAGTTTCAAATTTTTTGTTAAGATATTTTAGGATATTTCTTGATTTGTTTTAAAGAAGCTTACATTAGAAGAAAAGGAATTTATAAAAAACACTTTATAAATAGGATGTTTATCAAAATATATATATAATAACAACAAAGCAAAAACTGTAAATGTTTTTAATCTTATTTCTTCGTCCCCATAGATCCTCTCGAGGTAGATTCCTGCACGTGGTGAGGGGACCTCCGGGGGAAGGTTCTGTATTTTCAGTTACTTCCTCTGGGATCTAAGCATCCACCCACACGTTTCACCTGCGTGGCGACCCGTGAAAGGGAGGAGAGGATCCTGTTGGTTTAGTGGTGTCTGGGGCACTGCAACACACCACTTTGGCCTTGAATTCCCGTAGACGGGTGATCCCATAGGGTCATTTGGCTGGTCCTGTTGAGCTAGGGTCAACTGAGTACCAGTGTTGGGCGTTCTCAACGGGTGTTGTGGACATTGCTAGTTGTTGGGTATAGTTTTCACGAAACCCTGACGTTGCTGCAGTGTTCTAGTTTGACATTGTAGTGCCTCGTAGGACTCCATGGTGGGTGGGGTCAGTGAGCTCTGAATCTCCCTCTTTTTTATTATAGATCCTCCAAATCTTAAAAAGCAAAATCGAAAAACTCTGCTCATTGATAAACGACCACGCTTTGAAGACTCCAAACAGCAGTCTTCACCACATTGTGCACCTGTACCTCGTTTCCAAATCCTGCATTCACTGTCTGATAAATATTTAGGGCGAATGTCTCCCTTTTTCATTCAAAAGGGATTAGAGGGGCTTGCTGGCTCTCCAAAGTCAGTTAAGAAACTTCGTTCTGGAGACATCTTGGTTGAAACATCCATAGCTAAACACAGTGAATATATACTCATTGTGGTTACTTCCCATGCTTCTTTTAATTCCTCACGAGGAGTCATTGTTGAGAGGGACTTGAAGAACATCCCAGGGTCAGAGATCCTTGCTGGTTTCTCCACCCAAGGAGTTTCTGTGATGCGTCATATCTCTACTCGTAAAGACGGAGTTATGCTGCCTACCAATGTTCTCATTTTGACGTTTTCATCGCCACGTCCACCTGCCGCTGGCAAAGCAGGTTATTTGAA
>NW_013674432.1:0-6824 GCF_000517525.1 Limulus polyphemus | reverse complement strand
ATATGGCCATATATTCCCAACCACCTCCGATGTTTCCAGTGCCAGCAGTTTGGTCATTCGAATGCATCTCGTGGTTCTGTGACATGTGCTCAATGTGTTGGCAAGGAACACGACGCCTATGAGTGCGAACTGGACCTTCACTGCATTAATTGTAGTGGTTCCCACCCCTCTTACTTTAGATCTTGCCCTAAGTGGGTGGAGGAGAAAGAGGTACAGCGTTTGAAAACTGTTAACAACATTTCTTACCAAGAAGCTCGGAAGCTGTTGTTCCCTACTCCATCTCGGACATATGCTGCACTATGCCCCATGCACAGACCTTTCTGTGCCTCCATCTGAGTCTTTTTCACGTCATGTGAGGGGTCTACTACCCTCAATGGATAACAGAGTTGACCAGTCTATGTGTACTCCAATCTCTGTTCCAACCATTCCTTCCAGTGACTACTTGGGTCCACCTCCTATGGCACTGGCCTTCTTCTTTGGCCCTCAGTCACTGGATTCTACGTTTGATGACAGAGATCTGCTCAATCAACCAAGGGCAGGATCCATGGAGGTCGATAGACCTCCTTCTAGCAAAGAAGAAATGGCGTGGTCGTAAACCAAAGGGTTCTCCACCCAGTTTTCTTCCACCTACATAAAAATTGCCACTTTGATACAGTGGAACTGTCGAGGTTTTCGTTCTAATCTCGATGACATCAAGGCCTCGATCGATTCCTATCATCCCGTGTGTCTCTCCTTACAGGAAGCATTTCTGAAATTTGCCAATACAGTCACCTTTCGGCAGTTTTCTTTATACCAGAATGACAGGATGTGTGATGGACGGGTACAAGGAGGGGTGGCATTGCTGGTCGACCAGCAAGCGCCTTCCTTATGTGTGTTACTCGATACACCCTTTGAGGCTGTTGCCATCCGTGTTTCTTTGGGTCGTACCATCACTGTTTGTTCTCTTTACCTGTCTCCTGAAGAGATTTATGATCAATCGGACCTTGAAGCTCTCGTTGAATAGTTGCCATCTCCCTTGTTAATCCTGGGACACTTTAATGGACACAACCCTCTCTGGGGCGGTGCTGATATTGATGGGAGGGGTCGTTCCCTAGAGCAGATGCTCTCGGATCACAACCTTTCTTTTTTCAATACTGTAATTTATACTTATTTGTATGCACCTAGTCAGTCTTTCATTGCTATTGATCTCTCGATCTTCTCCTCTTCACTTTTTACCCGCTTTTCTTGGATGGTTGACAGTGACCTATGAGGCAGTGATCATTTTTCTATCATTTTGTGGGAAGTTAGCCATGGTCGATGCCACCTGACCCGAGTGCCATGGTGGAAGCCAGACCAGGCTGACTGGCCATCTTTCACCCCTCTCTCTCTTTGAACTTGATCCTGCGTTTGTCTGTCTGCCATCAATAGACGATTGTGTGGCAGCAGTGACTGACTGTTTCGTCCAGGCAGCTGCTCACTTTATTCCTAAGACCTCGACACGTTTACCATGGTACCCTCTTCTATGGTGGAGTCCTGCCTGCCAGGAGGCATTGAAGGCTCAAAAACTGGCATGGGATACCTTCCAATAGTATCTCTCTCTTTCTAACCGCATGGTTTATCAGTGGGTCCGTGCTCACGCTCTGCAGGTTCGATGTCAAAGCCATCTAGCACTTCTGTTTCTTACCCTGCTTTCTTGGTCATCAAGTCTCAGGCAGAGTGATCACCTCTTTTCTATCGGGCAAATCGTCTCTCTGGTGGAACTCAAACTTGCTCTTCATCATTTTGGCAGTACATTGATGGGACCTGGTGATGTTCATTATAAGATCCTGCATCATTTCTCTCCTGCCTCTCTTGCTATTCTTCTGGTTATTCTGGCAGGAGCATGTTTTTCCTGATGCTTGGCACCAGGCTATTGTCCTCCCTTTCTCCAAACCTGGGAAGGATCCCAAGATTCCTTCTAATTATCGTCCCGTTGCTTTGGCTAGTTCTCTTTTTAAGGTCTTAGAGAGGATGGTTAATGCTTGTCTTATTTGGTTCCTCGAATCAAACATGCTCCTCTCGCCCACCCAGTGTGGGTTCCGTCGACAGTGTTCCACCATAGACCATCTGATTCGACTTGAAACATCAATCAGGAAAGCTTTCCTCAAGAGAGAACACATTGTTTCCGTGTTCTTTTATCTCGAGAAGGCCCATGACACTACGTGGAGGTATGGCATTTTGCAGGGCCTCCACTTCTATGTTGTGTGGCCATTTACCCATTTTTATTCAGAACTTTTTACTGAACAGGCAATTCCAAATACGTGTGGGTTCGACTCTTTCCAGTTCTTATCCACAGGAACTTGGAGTCCCTCAGGACTTTGTCTTGAGTGTGACACGTTTTTCAGTTAGGACTCACAGAATTACTTAAATATTTACGTTTTTCAGTTAGGACTCAGAGAATTATCTAAATCTTTACGTTTTTCAGTTAGGACTCACAGAATTAATTAAATATTTACGTTTTTCAGTTAGGACTCAGAGAATTACTTAAATCTTTACGTTTTTCAGTTAGGACTCAGAGAATTACCTAAATCTTTATATTCCTAAAGTCACAACATATAAAAAAATACAACAATTTCAAGTGTACTGTACACCAGATTTGAAGACAAAGTTTACTAAAAACAAGGGACATGTTTCGCCAAGCTGGCAAGAAACTAGTGAAATTAGGGGTGTGAGGGTTGACCAGGAATTGACAGAGGCTTATTCATCGAATCTGGACTTTCCTTTAAGGCGTTAAAGAGTCCGTTATTGTGTACCATTCTGACTGCTACAGAAGGTTTATTGATATGAAACATACCAATGAAGCATTTAATTAAAAACATTCTGGTATAGCTGATGAAAACCCACCAACTTCTGACCATGTTGGGGTGTTTGGTACCACTGCTACTGTTATTGAGACATTTACAGTTATGCCAGAAAGAAAACTGTTTATGTCGGTATCTCAGATAAAAAGTATGTTTGTAATTAAGCACAAAGCTACACAATGGGCTATCTGTGCTCTGCCCACCACGGGTATCGAAACCCGGATTCTAGCGTTGTAAGTCCGCAGACATACCGCTGTGCCACTAGAGGGGGCTCTCAGATAAAAACTTATTAACCATAAAAATATATCACACGCAATCATTAGACTGTCAAAGTTCCTCTGAAGAATCCACAGTCGAGTGATATTTCTTGTGATTAATTATAGTAAATATACAGTTAACATTGAAACATTTTATTTGTTTGGAGGTGTTAAACGCTGATTAATGATTTTTGTTTTCTTAATTTCAGGATTTCT
This sequence comes from Limulus polyphemus, assembly GCF_000517525.1. NCBI lineage: Eukaryota > Metazoa > Arthropoda > Merostomata > Xiphosura > Limulidae > Limulus > Limulus polyphemus. The sequence continues at coordinate 3,532 of NW_013674432.1, read as the reverse complement.
AAGAAAGGCAGCAGGATAAAAGAAAATGAAGTGATTTTGAGACATATTCACAATGTTGACTTCGTGGCAGCAAATGCTATTGTTTTAAGTGGTACACAGGATTTTTAATCAAAGTCAAAAGAACTAAAAGAGAGGAGAGGTAAGCATATATTGATTTGTTTAAGAGCCTTCATTTGACGTTACAATGTGCAACATTTTCTTAAGAATCATTTAAACAATGTATTTGGATGGATGTTCTTATAGAGTGTGCAAGAATAGTGGCGTCTACACTAAATGATATCAGTGTCATAGAGAGGAAGGTCATTGAAAGGCACAAGTTGTGTATGTATGTGAAAGTATAGATTTGTTACCCCTTATAACTGGAACTTGTCTCTTACACACTATTACATTTGTCACCCCTTATAACTGGAACTTATCTCTTACACACTATTACATTTGTCACCCCTTATAACTGGAACTTGTCTCTTACACACTATTACATTTGTCATCCTTATAACTGGAACTTGTCTCTTACACACTATTACCTTTGTCACCCCTTATAACTGGAACTTGTATCTTACACACTATTACCTTTGTCACCCCTTATAACTGGAACTTGTATCTTACACACTATTACCTTTGTCACCCCTTATAACTGGAACTTGTATCTTACACACTATTACATTTGTCATCCTTATAGCTGCACTTGTCTCTTACACACTATTACATTTGTCACCCCTTATAGCTGGAACTTGTCTCTTACACACTATTACCTTTGTTACCCCTTATAACTGGAACTTATCTCTTACACACTATTACCTTTGTCACCCCTTATAACTGGAACTTGTCTCTTACACACTATTACATTTGTCATCCTTATAGCCGCAACTTATCTCTTACACACTATTACATTTGTCATCCTTATAGCTGCACTTGTCTCTTACACACTATTACATTTGTCACCCCTTATAGCTGCAACTTATCTCTTACACACTAATACAGTATCTCATGAAGTCATTTTGATCCAATATGCAGAAGACCGAGGGCTAACAATAGAACAGCTTGAGATGCAGAAGACCGAGGGCTAACAATAGAACAGCTTGAGATACAGAAGACCGAGGGCTAACAATAGAACAGCTTGAGATACAGAAGACCGAGGGCTAACAATAGAACAGCTTGAGATACAGAAGATCGAGGGCTAACAATAGAACAGCTTAAGATACAGAAGACCGAGGGCTAACAATAGAACATCTTGAAATGCAGAAGACCGAGGGCTAACAATAGAACAGCTTGAGATACAGAAGACCGAGGGATAACATTAGAACAGCTTGAGATGCAGCAGACCGAGGGCTAACAATAGAACAGCTTGAGATACAGAAGATCGAGGGCTAACAATAGAACAGCTTGCACCTCGATTTCCAGCACGAAAATAATTTTCTGTACATATTTGTGTATTGGGCACCCGACCTAATGTGAACTTTGACGAAAGTGTTCAGGTAATATCTTTTACTTTATCAATACATGCCATAATTGATCGGAATATGGTTGTTCTATAAGAAACGCAGGTTAGGATATGTATAGAAACATGAATAGAAACCGTTGTAAAATTTTATTGTTATCAATAAAATTGACCTATTTTGCTTGTCATAGATATTATTGACGTAGGTTTTTCTCGAAACACCTATCTGAGGGATTCTGTTTGAAATTCCTTGAGAAACTATTGTTCTTTCATCATGTTTAACTAATTTCTCTTTCTTTTCTGTTTTACAACAGACGCATAAACGAGTAAAGTATCTTGTCAAATATTACAAACTGGAAACAACGTCTCTCCGTTTATGCATTTAACGCTGTTACCTAGCGTGGCATACCTGTTGACATACAAAATATATCTGGAGGCGTTTCTGTCAAGCTATGAGTGCAAAAAGTAGACAGGGAGGGGCGCTGTTCTCATTTCTATGAAGCAGTAATTCCTAAGTCATCGACCTTTAAATACTGTTGAACGTCATCAACCTCTTCCGAAACTTTTTTGTTCGGTGCTATTATAAACTTATGTATTGATTCAAAAGTAGTTATTAAATAATAAATGTTCTTTCTAATATAAGTAGGGAGTAAGGTAGAAACACAGTACTAGAATATTTTTATAATTTCATGTATACACCTTATGTAGACAACTGAAGTATTAATATCAAGACACACAATATGTGTCGTGTGGGGAAAACACACTATATGTTATTAACAGGAGTGATAGTTTACCGATTTTCCACCTTCTGTATCTCGGACTGTGGTAATCCAAACTATCATATATTTTCAGTGGATGTGCTCTACTGGACTCTCACTTCACATACCAACTTTCAAGGCAATCTATTAAGAAATACTTGAGATATAAAATCTACTAATTTGATTAAAGATTTCCCTATTTTTGTTTTCTTTGCACCAAAAGTACGGAAAATTTATTTGATAGAAAACATACTTAACTTTTATGGATTTTTTTTTTTCAAATTTGGTACACTGGTAGATCTTTACAACCCACATTTAAATGTGGTCAACATATGCAATCTTATTTCACAAAAAACCGCTCAGTTTTGACCAACGTTTTTGCACACGTCTATGCGAAAAGTCACGTGAGTTATCGGTTTAAACTTTTTACTACAGCTTCACCTAAGAGTTAAAATGGACCGTTTTCAGTTTTTTTGTCATTCAGATTAAAGATGGCTGATTTAGATTAGCAAACCTATTAGGTGAAAGGACGTGCAGATACATAAGTATTGGTTAGGCCAAGCAAACAAGATTAGCAGTTTCTTGCTCAAGTTTTCAAAAGGATCATAGGAGTGGACGATTATTATTGATTGTCAGATTTTAAGCACAAATTATCCTAAGTAAAGAGCGTTTAGCGTCACATGCTATTAGCTTAAGCAATTAACATAAATAATGATGCTTGATACGGCTGTTCCAAGTGTATGCGGGTGATGACAAGAAACTGTTGATCAGTATTTCATGGCGTTGTGATGTATTTATACAATCATAAAGTATAGTATGTAATGATAAACAGTAATTATGATGTATTTATACAATCATAAAGTATATTATGTAATGATAAACAGTAAATGTGATGTATTTATACAATCATAATGTATAGTATGTAATGATAAACAGTAAATGTGATGTATTTATACAATCATAAAGTATAGTTTGTAATGATAAACAGTAAATGTGATGTATTTATACAATCATAAAGTATAGTTTGTAATGATAAACAGTAATTATGATGTATTTATACAATCATAAAGTATATTATGTAATGATAAACAGTAAATGTAATGTATTTGTACAATAATAAGGTATAGTTTGTAATGATAAACAGTAAATGTGATGTATTTATACAGTCATAAAGTATAGTATGTAATGATAAACAGTAAATGTGATGTATTTATACAATCATAAAGTATAGTTTGTAATGATAAACAGTAAATGTGATGTATTTATACAATCATAAAGTATAGTTTGTAATGATAAACAGTAAATGTGGTGTATTTGTACAATCATAAAGTATAGT
>NW_013674431.1:21336-30179 GCF_000517525.1 Limulus polyphemus | reverse complement strand
ACTATAAAACTTTTATTACCAACATGAATTTTCTTTGTAACTATAAAACTTTTATTACCAACATGAATTTTCTTTGTAACTATAAAACTTTTATTACCAACATGAATTTTCTTTGTAACTATAACTATAAAATAAAATTTTTAGACAATTCAGTGATTATGTAAAACAATCTATAATAATGTTTTTTTCTTAAACAAAAAACAATTTTCAAAATGCAGTAATTCAGAATAAGAGAAAAATTCATATCCATACAATAAACATCACTTTTGGTGTAACAGGTTGCAAGAATATGAACAGTAAACTTACGCTGTGGCTGTAACATGTTGCAAGGATATGAACAGTAAATTTACACTGTGGCTGTAACATGTTGCAAGGATATGAACAGTAAACTTACACTGTTGGTGTAACAGATATGAACAGTAAACTTACACTGTGGCTGTAACATGTTGCAAGGATATGAACAGTAAATTTACACTGTGGCTGTAACATGTTGTAAGGATATGAACAGTAAACTTACACTGTGGCTGTAACATGTTGCAAGGATATGAACAGTAAATTTACACTATGGCTGTAACATGTTGTAAGGATATGAACAGTAAATTTACACTGTGGCTGTAACATGTTGTAAGGATATGAACAGTAAACTTACACTGTGGCTGTAACAGGTTGCAAGGATATGAACAGTAAACTTACACTATGGCTGTAACATGTTGCAAGAATATGAACAGTAAACTTACACTGTGGCTGTAACATGTTGCAAGGATATGAACAGTAAACTTACACTGTGGCTGTAACATGTTGCAAGAATATGAACTGTAAACTTACACTGTTGGTGTAACAGGTTGTAAGGATATGAACAGTAAACTTACACTGTGGCTATAACATGTTGTAAGGATATGAACAGTGAACTTACATTGTGGCTGTAACATGTTGTAAGGATATGAACAGTAAACTTACACTGTGGTTGTAACATGTTGTAAGGATATGAACAGTAAATTTACACTGTTGGTGTAACAGGTTGCAAGAATATGAACAGTAAACTTACACTGTGGCTGTAACATGTTGCAAAAATATGAACTGTAAACTTACACTGTGGCTGTAACATGTTGCAAGAATATGAACTGTAAACTTACACTGTGGCTGTAACATGTTGCAAGAATATGAACAGTAAATTTACACTGTTGGTGTAACAGGTTGCAAGAATATGTACTGTAAACTTACACTGTGGCTGTTCTTCTATCCATCTGAACATGTAATTGATTCTCAAGAAATTCTCGACCCAATGAAACCCTGGGGTGACCAGATTCTGAAACAAAACTTGAAGAGTCACAACAAAATCTTTGAAACCATCATTACTTGGTTAAACTCCATAATTACAGAAACAAATTGTTATTCTACATTTTACAAGTATTTCATTTACCACAACCATGGTGTTGCCTTACTACAACCACGGTGTCCCCTTACTACAACCACTGTGTCCCCTTACTACAACCATGGTGTCGCCTTACTACAACCACGGTGTCGCCTTACTACAACCACAGTGTCGCCTTACTACAACCATGGTTTGACTTTAAGCACCCAGTGTTTATAAAACATTTGTCCAGAATTTTATTTCTTCTAAACCTGAACCAACTTCTTTGTTAAACACAATATCTTTGTTGGGTTTTCTTCAATTTCTATTGTTTCTCTAATATTTAATTCAACCCGATTTATCAATTTAACTTTACTACAGTCTATAACACAAGACTTGCCTTGGCACTGCCCAAAATTCTTTATAGTTTTTTTACTAATAATTTAATTACATAGTTCTTTGATTTTCTCATTAAGAAACAGCTAAAAGAAAACAAAAATTGTTTGGCATATTTTAAACTTTAAAAGTCCAATTTAAACTTGATTTAATTTCTAATTAACTAATAGGTAAACTGAGCTAAATCTCACCAATTAATTATTGTGTTTACACTAAACAAGTGTACAAGATACTGAAGAAGGTTCTTACCTGCAACAAGAACTGAACTGGTATGCTTGTATCCATTAAACTCGAGATATTCTAATTATTGTGTTTACACTAAACAAGTGTACAAGATACTGAAGAAGGTTCTTACCTGCAACAAGAACTGAACTGGTATGCTTGTATCCATTAAACTCGAGATATTCTATAATTAGTTCATTAATTAAGAAGTTTTCACTGGACAATGCTGGTGGTGAAGTTTCCGGGTTCTCAAGAGCGTTAAAAAGTTCAGCTCGGATTCTTCCCTTCAAGTCTGTCAGAATTCCTTGTCTTTTCAAAACATCTTTCAAAGCTTTCAAAATAAAGTACTGCTTTCTTAGTTTCATTGTTACTAAAAAATGTCTATTAAACATCATAGAATAAAATGTTAAGGTATAGAAATAATTAGTTATCTTCCAATGATCACTTTGTTTTTCACTTTCAGGTATAGAAATAATTAGTTATCTTCCAATGATCACTTTGTTTTTCACTTTCAGGTATAGAAATAATTAGTTATCTTCCAATGATCACTTTGTTTTTCACTTTCAGGTATAGAAATAATTAGTTATCTTCCAATGATCACTTTGTTTTTCACTACCTTTACAATTACTTTAGGAGTAATTAGGTAATTAATCATGGTTAGAAGTTTGTTTTTTAATTACATGCCTATTAAATGCAGTAATGTTGTTTATAACTTCTTAAAGTGCCAAATTCCTATTCTGTTATCTCCTAAACAGGTTAAATAAACAATTTATCTTTAGTTTTTTTAATTTTTTTAAAATCTACCCTTAATTTTGAAGTGATAGACTAGAAGTAAGGAAGCTAGTCAACACTGCCAACTTCTGGACTACACTTGACCAATGGATTGTGTGATTGAAAGAACAAGCACGTTCAGCAATAGGATTCAAACCCATGACCCACAGATTGTAAGTGGAGTGACATAAACACAAGGCCAGACAACTTATTAAAAATTATAAAGTTTCACATAGATTTCAGTCAACATTTCTTGTACAAGTTAGCTGGTTATTTAACCTCCTCATAAATGATTGAATAAAATAAACTTCTTTTCATAGGGAGTGTGATGTTACTGATAACTAATCATCCTTGTGAAGGGAATCCTTTCACTGTTAACTGATCATCCTTGTGAAGGGTATCCTTTCACTGTTAACTGATCATCCTTGTGAAAGGTATCCTTTCACTGTTAACTGATCATCCTTGTGAAGGGTATCCTTTCACTGTTAACTGATCATCCTTGTGAAAGGTATCCTTTCACTATTAACTGATCATCCTTGTGAAGGGTATCCTTTCACTGTTAACTGATCATCCTTGTAAAGGGTATCCTTTCACTATTAACTGATCATCCTTGTGAATGGTATCCTTTCACTGTTAACTGATCATCCTTGTGAAGGGTATCCTTTCACTGTTAACTGATCATCCTTGTGAAGGGTATCCTTTCACTGTTAACTGATCATTCTTGTGAAGGGTATCCTTTCACTGTTAACTGATCATTCTTGTGAAGGGTATCCTTTCACTGTTAACTGATCATCCTTGTGAAGGGTATCCTTTCAGTATAAAGCATTCATACACTCTTATCATCAAAATATATTTTCAGGTCAGAGATTTAGAATTTCCAAGAGAGGGATTTCCCTTCGAATTAATGACATTGGAAACAAGGAATATGGATTAACTTGGGGCACCAGGAACATTCAGAAATGGACCTATGACTAACCATGGTAAGCACAGTGTGGCATCATGTAAAATGTGAAAATCCATGAACATAGCAATCAGTGGCAAAATCCAACCACATGCCCACGCAATAGTATCACAACATAATAAATAAGGATCTCTGTCAGGAAACCAGGTCAACAAGGTTACAGGTTTACCAAGATAAGGTTTTCACTCATACCATCACGTACTTCAAGCAACTGGTGAATGAAATACATATTCATTCTATTTGCAGACCTATCAGTTAAAATGTTCTGATGCCATGATTTATTTTTTATTGGACCATTGAACAGAGCTGGGCAATTAACTTGATTAGTGTTGCATAAAAGAAATAATTACTGTAGAGCAAATAATTAACCATAATTAGGGTTTCCAATTACCACTGTTTTCTATTATTCTACCCATTCATGTAATCAGAATAATGCCTCAATGATTTCTCATTATTTTTACGATTAATTCGAGTCTGTTTAGCTTTGGGTCAGCACAGCCTCGGGGTTCAAGGGTCCCAAGTTCAATTACCTTTACTGACAAATAAGCTCCTGATAAAGAAAGGTCCACTTTTCAAAAATGATCAGTTTATATGGTTTTGGAACGTGTTCTTCTAACGTTCTGAATAAAACTAAAATTGTAATAGGATAGTTTTATTATAAAAACAATGAATAATAATTTCATTTCCAAAGGGTAACAAGGAGCCATTAGATAGATCTAATACAAACTCTTTTACTGTTGTAGCTTTTACTATAGCCACAGGTAAGCTACCCACTAGGCCAACCACCCTATTACAAGTAATACCACCTGAACTATAGACCCATGCCCAAGTCCTCCTTATCTTAAACTCAATCTTCAGTCTTAGTGACTACATAATCTTTACAAAAACATGATGTGAATAAATGACTTCCAACTCTCAGTCTTAAAACTTCAATGAGGGAGGGATGTCCCATTTTTAGATTTATTGTTAACAACTGCTGTGGATATTCTTATAGAAGTGGAAGTGGGGTAGGGACATTTGGGAAGTAGTGATTACTGCACATTTGTGTTTTAATGTTTTATTATGCATTGAAATAAAACAAAAACATCAAGTTTTCATTCCAAATTTTCAAAAAGACAAGCAGGATTTATCATTAGTGAATAGGGGTAATGATGTGGGATAGGTTTAGAACATTCTGAAAAATAAATGGCTTTTAATTTATGCTAGGTGCATCCTTAGAAAAAGGTAAATGGGTATATCAAACCTACCTAGCCTACAGAAGACAGAAAATAAATGCCACAAGTTTAAGTTGACAGATAAGTTGGAAGATTTACTGAACCGTTGGGAAACCGAGGGATTCAGTTAAAAAAATTAATTAGGAAATTAAAAATGGCTTATGAGATACAGCTGCCTGATAATGTTAAAACTAACAGCAAGAATTTCTTTTTAACTATGTTACAGGTAAACAAAACATGAAAATGGGGATTGAGCACTTAAAAGATGATGATGGCAAAGTTGTTTTATTGAGGACAATTACATGGCTAACCTTTTAAATGTCTTTTGTTTGTTTTTTAACCACAGAAGATACTTGCAATATTCCCGACCCTAAGCATTATACAAAAAACATTATAACTGAGAATCATGTTGATCTTAACTCAAAAAGATTAGCAGACTAAAATTAACATGAGTGTTTTCCCCAGGACTTTAAAGATTAGATAGAGACATTGGGCAGATGCCTGAACGTTGAACTGCTACTAATAACTAATGTGACTCCTCTTTTTCAAAGGAATATTAAAAGTTCTTCTGACAATTACAGACCAGTATTTTTACTTATGTAATAGGAACAAAAACAAAACTAGTAATTACAGGACAGTAGTATTACTTCTGTAATGGGAACAAAAACTGTGATACCCTACTGTGGACAGTGTTATGTATAGTTGATACCCTACTGTGGACAGTGTTATGTATAGTTGATACCCTACTGTGGACAGTGTTATGTATAGTTGATACCCTACTGTGGACAGTGTTATGTATAGTTGATACCCTACTGTGGACAGTGTTATGTATAGTTGATACCCTACTGTGGATAGTGTTACGTATATTTGATACACCTACTGTGGACAGTGTTATGTGTATTTGATACCCTAATGTGGACAGTGTTATGTGTATTTGATACCCTAATGTGGACAGTGTTATGTATAGTTGATACCCTACTGTGTACAGTGTTATGTATATTTGATACCCTAATGTGGACAGTTTTATGTGTATTTGATACCCTACTGTGGACAGTGTTATGTATAGTTGATACCCTACTGTGGACAGTGTTATGTATAGTTGATACCCTACTGTGGACAGTGTTATGTATAGTTGATACCCTACTGTGGACAGTGTTATGTGTATTTGATACCCTAATGTGGACAGTGTTATGTGTATTTGATACCCTACTGTGGACAGTGTTATGTGTATTTGATACCCTACTGTGGACAGTGTTATGTATAGTTGATACCCTACTGTGGACAGTGTTATGTGTATTTGATACCCTACTGTGGACAGTGTTATGTATAGTTTTTTATGAAAACTCGGGGCACTAAACGTTGTTGTTTTTTTTTAATACTTAACCTTACTTTTATTAACATTCACCCAATAATCCAAATTTCCCTGCAAAACTATCAATGTCGTTAATGAAAATGGGGGAAGAAAAAACAAATCCAGCACTATAATGTAGCAGTGGCACACAAGACCGAGGTAAACCTGAAAAGTCTTAATCTAATATTATAAGGTTATGTAGCACCTTAGAATAGCAAACTTTCGAAAGCCCGTAATTCTATGAAAGTCAAACTCCAGCTCTACTCTAGCCTCTAGGACTAGTCCTAGCATACCAAATGATCCACTGCTTTCTTCAATCGTTATCATACCTGGATTAATTAGACGTAATATTTTCAAAAATATGTTAGCAAGTTTAATTATGAATTAGAGAGACACAACATTCCCGTTCCATACTAATTGTGGTAATATGGAACTTATAAGTTCTAGAACTTACTTAAAGTTTTACTTACCAGTTTTAAGCGTCTGTATTTCATCGCGATAAGCCATGGTCAAGTTTCTCATATATTAGCTTGCACCACAAATTACCATCTGTCGATAAATTTAAAGTTAAAAGGCACGTTTGTTTTCTGTTTAGATATTCAGCGTAAAACTACACAAGTATTTGCATTGATCTGACCACTGGTTTTTAGCGTTATAAAACCTCAAGCTTACCGCCGCTGAGTTACCAGTGATAGGGGTGGTTAAAAAATTACACCATAAAATATTGAAAAAAAGAACAAAAAACACAAACACCTTTACGATGTGATTGGATATATATATGTGTGTGTGTGTGTAGGTAGAATTACAATAGTTGAAAAACTGCTAATTTCACTTTTCCAAATTTTGTGAAGAATATATCTTTATTTACGTAATTTTCTTTAAACTTTTGTGCAGATATTCTGTATGTAATTAGAGGTATCTTTGTAAAGCGAATGCAGAATGACCGTAAACTCTAACTTATACAAGGTTACATACCACAATGATTATTTACTAAAGCTTATACTTTCTTAGCGTCTTTCTGTGTGTCATGTCCTCCTGGAATGAGATGGCATTTACTTCGATGGGTATAACTGAATTTTGTACAATTTAATATAACTTGAGATTTATCTCCCTTAATATGTGAAAAAACTATAACGAAAAATATTGTTAAAGTAGGTTATCCGAGGATTGTAGGGTAATTCACTAGGATTTGTTCTAAATTAATAATATAGTACCTTATTATAGTTTCTTTTATCTTCATACTATATATACTTTCCATTTCTTTCAGTCCTAACATATCGTACCTTAAACATTCTCTTTTAAACTCTAAAGCTATTCCTTTCTCCATATATTTTTCTTCCTGCACATCAGTGAGATAATTTACAGCGTCAGATAATATGTCACCAATTTTGAAAAATATTATTTTTCACCTAAGACGAACATAAGCACTTGAAGGTGGCACATTAACCAGGCATAAACCAAGAACAATCATCCTTAAGTAGAGGAATTTCTACGCGGACTAAAACAATTTGTCAAAATAAAATAAAAAATGTATATATATATTTCATCATATTACTTAATACCAATAAGCCCTTATGTACAAGTAATACTTGACAATTTTAGGTTCATTTAAAGTCGCTGACACCATGACGTTCTTTCGTCATTGGAACTCAATGTTAAATATAGCGAAGTAAATTAGAACCACCCGAGTTCATGACAATACCTCTTTGACGAGCTTCTGACCTCCTCTAACAGCCATTAATATAGAATTCAGCCAGTAACTGATAAAGCTTTAGGTCACAGTACGTTATCGTTATAATAATGAAGAATCTTGCTTTCCTCGTACACTTATATTGTTTTTTCTTCATGTTCATTATATTATTTGCATAACATTCAGAACCTATTGTTGTACCTGAAAACCATACACACTCTGCTATATTTTAGTTCCATAACCAAATGATTAGTTTATACCAGTTCATTTTTACTATGCTTATTTTATTTTACCTTGACTTTACGGTTACTGTAAGTTTGATAAGATGTCATCATCGTGGAAGGTCACTTTCTGAGACAAGGCAACGAATTTTGAGAAGAGGTGCTGTGGGTGAGATGAGGATACAATCTCAGAGTTTGGCAAAGACCTTACTTTGAAATAAAAGCATGTAGTATTCCTAATCACACCTTTCTGATAATAGGAGGTTCGATCAGGTAATGAATTGTGGAGTAAGTCTGGATTCCTACTTTGGTCAAATTTGAAGGATGAGATTTAACAATATGTAGTAAAGTCAAAATGTATCCTTATTTATTTACATATGTCATAGAAATGAGTAAACAGATTGATAGACAGTGCCTTTACTATAACTGTCTATGGAAGTTTAGTGGGTGATCTATGGGTCAACGATCTGTAAAGACAGTGCCTTTACTATAACTGTCTAGGGAAGTTTAGTGGGTGATCTATGGGTCAACGATCTGTAAAGACAGTGCCTTTACTATAATTGTCTATGGAAGTTTAGTGGGTGATCTATGGGTCAACGATCTGTAAAGACAGTGCCTTTACTATAACTGTCTAGGGAAGTTTAGTGGGTGATCTATGGGTCAACG
>NW_013674431.1:16272-20649 GCF_000517525.1 Limulus polyphemus | reverse complement strand
TGCCAGGCAAGTGCTCTACCAACTGGGTGAAAGGGTTATCCCACCAGCTATTTTTGGTATAGTTTATATCTACTGCCAGGCAAGTGCTCTACCAACTGGGTGAAAGGGTTATCCCACCAGCTATTTTTGGTATAGTTTATATCTACTGCCAGGCAAGTGCTCTACCAACTGGGTGAAAGGGTTATCCCGCCAGCTATTTTTGGTATAGTTTATATCTACTGCCAGGCAAGTGCTCTACCAACTGGGTGAAAGGGTTATCCCACCAGCTATTTTCGGTATAGCACATTAAACATCTCATACCATCATAGACTCAGTTTTATCCATAATAATTTATGTATTGTAAAAATCTAGCTAGGTCATCAATGAGAGGCAGTTTTTTTACATTTATTTATTATACTGTCCATCAAAACATCATATTAGACCATATTTAGGGTTTAAAGTTTTAGCTGAAATCTACAAAGCGACTTACATACACTGTCTAAAACATCCAAGATATTTTTAAACATCATCGTCAGAAGTTTACAAAATGAGACGTTTGTAATTAATGTGTAAAAAATGTGACGTTTCTAGATGTTACAGAACATGTTTTAGTAACCAGTACTAACTAGTAAATAAACGAGACATTAAATTCTAAAGAATTACTAATATTTTATTCATTGACAAATATTCTAATCACCAGATGAAACATCTATCTAGTTTATACAACAAAATGTTCTGGCAATCATTAAATAAAATCTTTACAGATTATAAAATCGCTAACAAAGAATTTGTTTACATAAAATGATCTGTAGCTAATAATAATTTCTTGTGTTTTCCTAGAAAGTTGTTTTGTAATGTTGGTCTACGATCTATATAAAGTTATATATGAATCTAAAATAAAGTTTACGTAGACTATGATAGAACAGCATCTGGTTTCCATATAAACTTTTTGTTCTGTAATAAAGGTTCTTAACTTTACGTTACATCACTTTACACAGTATTTATGTGTTTACCTACAATTGTATATGACTGTAGACATGTTCCAGAAATATAACTGATGTTGACCAATGAAAGTAAAAAAATTATTACTATTTAAATACTTGAACACAAAGTACTTTTTTTTACTTGTTGTATCTCTTTGTCATGTAAAATAAACAATACCTTAAAACAAACTACTGGCCTGGATTACATATATTGCATTTTAAAGACTAGAACATAAACCAAGATAAAAAACATACATTCTCGAATAAAACATACTCTGTTACTCTTGGATACGAACGTAAACCGAAGTAGTAACTACATTACAATGAACAAAACATACTCTGTTACTCTTGGATACGAACGTAAACCGAGGTAGTAACTACATTACAATGAATAAAAGATGCTCTGATAAACTTGGATTTGTAGACCATTTTTGAACCTAAGTGATTTTGTTATATCTAATGACAGAATAAATAGTCCTATGCTGAAACATAGCTCCAGACATTTATTCGTATCCAATTAAACAGTGGCTATCTTGACTACAACTTTTTCATTACTTCTGCCATGTGATTTAGGGCACTGCCTGCCTTGAACCAGCTAATCTGGGTTTCATTGAATGTGTGCATGAGATTGAAGGTGTCTTTGGTTCCATCTTCATGTTTGACAACACACTTAACAGGCTAAAGGAAAAAAACATATCCATCAGAAGAATGATCTCATGCTCATGTATAAAAATATATTTATATTTCCAAACTTTGAGATAGTCAAAAATACAAATTATTAGCAGCCTCATCTTTTGATTAGCAGTTTTTATTTTAGATCTTATCTCTTAGTAAAGTATCCTGCTTATATGTTGTAATATGCTAATAATACCATGGTTTTATCTGCACATGTTCACAACCTACTGATCAAGACACATGTCAGGTTACACAAGAGGTAATGAACCACTGGTTCAGGTCACACAAGAGGTAATGAACCATTGGTTCAGGTCACACAAGAGGTAATGAACCATTGGTTCAGGTCACACAAGTGGTAATGAACCACTGGTTCAGGTCACACAAGTGGTAATGAACCATTGGTTCAGGTCACACAAGTGGTAATGAACCACTGGTTCAGGGTCACACAAGTGGTAATGAACCATTGGTTCAGGTCACACAAGTGGTAATGAACCATTGGTTCAGGTTACACAAGAGGTAATGAACCATTGGTTCAGGTTACACAAGAGGTAATGAACCATTGGTTCAGGTTACACAAGAGGTAATGAACCATTGGTTCAGGTTACACAAGAGGTAATGTAGTCTGTAACTGGATATTCATGATGAACATAAACATTTTTATGCTACATACAAGACTGCTAAAGATAATAATAGTTATAATTTTAAGGCATACATCTTAATGACAATGATATGTTAATATAAAAACAAGTATAACTCTCAACTCTATTCATATGTACTAGCCAAGGTATATATAAGCTAAGAAACTCGAGATATTCAGTTTATAATAACCATTCTAAACAGACAATATTTATAATTCCTGTTTGTTTTGCAGAAACTGGTCTTACAGTAAAAACAAAGAAACTACAGCTCAAGGAATGAAGGTTTTGGTTTTGTTTTTATACAAAGAATACCTTAGGTAAAGGATTTAATATTACAAAATGTCAATGACCATGAACAAAACATCTATCATAACGCATTCTTTTGGCACTGTGGTTTTTTTTTCATTCAGTAAATTATAAAAAGTTATTTCATTTAACGAATTATTATTAGTTTTGAGACAACTTGTTTTCTCTCACTGTACACTAATCTGTATCAAAAGACGACCTCTAAACTTTACAACTTACTAACTATTCAAAACTCCAAATGATGTTATAATGAAGAAAGGTACATTTTACCTCTAACGATTAATATTAGTGAATAAAAAATACCAACTTGGAACCTTCAACTCTCTCAATATGGGCTCGGTCAATTTGACCGACCACGTGACTTCATTATACTCCGTACATCATTTTACATTCACAAAATGTATTTTCTATTACTTTTAATATTTCAATTGACAAATACATCTTTTACATACAAAAAATAAATATTAATAAAATAAAAAGGCAATGTTAGATATTATCTATTAATAAAAAACAAGCAAATATTTATAAGCACACTTCATGTAGAAATTTAAATTCTCACCTTGCTGGGAGCTAAATCTTTAAGACCTAAAAGCGAAACCTTGTCATTTGGTCTGATTTTGTTATAATCCGCTGGGTTTTCAAAAGTAAGCGGTAACATTCCTTGTTTCTTTAAGTTAGTTTCTAGGGAAGAAAATAAAAATACTTTTATAATGATAACAATATTTTTTGATTGAAAATATACATCCAAATACGTATTATTCTATATTTCGTATTAAAAGTTTTTTTTAGGAAACTCCTTTTGCTAAGATTGTTTTATTCTTTTTACTAGACAAGTGTGTTATGTTTTATCCTTTTTACTAGACAAGTGTGTTATGTTTATCCTTTTTACTAGACAAGTGTGTTATGTTTTATCCTTTTTACTAGACAAGTGTGTTATGTTTTATCCTTTTTACTAGACAAGTGTGTTATGTTTTATCCTTTTTATTAGACAAGTGTGTTATGTTTTATCCTTTTTACTAGACAAGTGTGTTGTTTTATTCTTATATTTATTAGCAAGTTCTCAAGATGAAGCAGTAAAAGTGTTTAGTAGAGAACATATCCTTCTATTTTTCCATTTCTAAGCTTAACGTAACACCATGGATAAAAATTTACATATATCTAATTTTCAGCACATAAAACAAAACTTGTTTGTTCCACTTTCTGTTAATGTAACTGCTCTACCATTTATTTGTGTTTAGCACAAAGCTAGGACTATCTGCCTCATTTCCATTGTGTGGAATCAAACCCTAGATTTTAAGACTTCTTACAAAGCAAACAATAACAATTTATTACGTATGTAGAATTGTACAGTATTACCATGAATTCTGGCAAAACTCTTTACGATGATGGCTCTTCCCCCGAGATGCCGAGGTTCAAGTGCAGCGTGTTCTCGGGAACTTCCTTCACCATAGTTTTCATCTCCAATAACACACCAGTTGACACCTTTAGCCTAAGAAATCGAAGTTACTCTTTATATGAAAACCATTCTGGGAATTATTTACTATATTCAAACTATATTATAAACAAAGTTACATTATCAGCTTCATTGTTTATAAACAAAGACACATTATCAGCTTCATTGTTTATAAACAGTCACATTATCAGCTTCATTGTTTATAAACAGTCACATTATCAGCTTCATTGTTTATAAACAAAGTCACGTTATCAGCTTCATTGTTTATAAACAGTCACGTTATCAGCTTCATTGTTTATAAACAGTCACGTTATCAGCTTCATTGTTTATAAACAAAGTCACG
>NW_013674431.1:14292-15491 GCF_000517525.1 Limulus polyphemus | reverse complement strand
TAATTACCATTATTGTCAACAGAAAATTATTGTATTTCATTTCAGCTTCATTGTTTATAAACAGTCACGTTATCAGCTTCATTGTTTATAAACAAAGTCACATTATCAGCTTCATTGTTTCATTACAGTGTCCATATATCACATGTGCAAGTTATTGATTACATTACACTTACCTAAGCCCTGATAAAACAACTATAAACTACCAGGAACAACATTAAAACCAAAGGTAAATGTAAACAAAATAAACAGAACATGTTAAACACTGGAGATATGTTAAACTGATGAAATACAGCATTGGTAAAAGTTAAAAAACAAATTTTAAGTACAGATTTTGGTCCAGGTGTTGTAGGAATAAAATACTGAAAATAGGTTTTGTAAGCTTTTCTGGGATAGTTAGTGCAGTTATGGTCGAGATGGAGCTGTGAATATAATGATATGTTTATGTAGGTATACAAGTCAATGTTTCACTTGTAATCCTTATGATGGTGGTGTAGTGTGTCACTAAAATATGTAGGCTTCCTAGGGTTTTTAATAAACCATATTTTAATGTGAAATAAATCAACATTGTATATGTATTTCTAATAATTTAGTCTTTTTTTACGGCTATGCAGTGTTTTCAGTAAAGGTACATTCCCATAGAAATCCAACATAACTGACCTTGTACGTTCTGGCAGTCTCAGGGACAGGACCAAACTCTCCAGTAAGATGATTCTTAACATTATTAGCCTCATTTGTTTCTTCATTAATGGCACTATTGACAGGAATAACATTAAAATTAATACCCTACTGACCAACTTACAATATTAAAGATCTAACAGGTTTTATAAATGTTGTGTGCTTAATGAAAATACAAATGAAAAGTTGCTTGTAAAAACTAGTTACATCTCATTTTTCATGTAATCAGAAGTTGTTTACATAAATTTTACATAGCTTGATAAAAGGTTCTTAAATGTTTTTCACAAAAACGAAACTATACCCAGTGGGCAAATATGTTAGCATTTACAATAATGGTAATTATCAACAGAAAATTATTGTATTTCACTTACAATGATAGTAATTATCAACAGAAAATTATGGTATTTCATTTACAATAATGGTAATTATATAATGTGACTGTTTATAAACAATGAAGCTGATAATGTGACTGTTTATAAACAATGAAGCTGATAATGTGACTTTGTTTATAAACAATGAAGCTG
>NW_013674431.1:10014-13420 GCF_000517525.1 Limulus polyphemus | reverse complement strand
TTTCATTTACAATAATGGTAATTATCAACAGAAAATTATTGTATTTCATTTACAATAATGGTAATTATCAACAGAAAATTATTGTATTTCATTTACAATAATGGTAATTATCAACAGAAAATTATTGTATTTCATTTTAAAATGAATTATCAAATTAGTTATCTTTGCAAACTTACACGAAATGTTCCAACTCAGTTATGTTACAGATGGTAGAAATGAAAAATAAATAATATTATACTCCATTAACACTTATGTTACAGAAACTTATACAACTGATGTTGTAGAACTTGTGCATATAAAAGCAGTGAATAAATCAGTAGAAAAATGCAAAGGTGATAAAATAAAATAAAAACGTCAACTTTAAAAGCTATGGTAATAATTTATCAACTTGGTGACGTTTCGATCAAATGCTCTTTTTTCAAGCCAGAAACATGCCTGTCGGTTGATAAAAATTACAGGAATGGCTTGTTTCTGGCTTGAAAAAGAGCGTTTGCTCGACATTCTGCCAAGTTAATAAATTACTACCATAGTTTTCAAAGGTGATTTTTTTTCTCTAAAAGTCTAATTTATAAAAGCAGTGGCCATTTACTTGTAGGTTCTTTATATCACATTTAAACAAAATAAATGTGGTGTCTTCTGACAACACAGATATATTTCCAAATAGATTTTTTTCACAAAGTAATCAAGAACTTAGCTATGATCATCAAATATGTATAAACAACACTTGATGGGGTGTTATCAATGAGTTATCTTTATATTTTGGAATAACACGAGAGGACCTGCACTTTGTAGTTAAATATGTATACGATGTTCACACGTGTAAAGCTATTTTAAAAGTATTCTTACACTACTTTATTAAGACATTAACATTACGTTAATTATAAAACACGATCTGAAACACGGCATGGCATTCATAGGTTAGTAGTATGTTTCAAGTAACATTTGATTTTGCTAACCTTATGTCATTTGTCTCGACAATGTCAGTAAATAATGAACATTTTATCTTTCTTCAGAAGTATTTTTTTGTTTTGAATTTCGCACAAAGCTACACGAGGGCTATCTTCACTAGCTGTCCCTAATTTAGCAGTGAAAGACTAGAGGGAAGGCAGCTAGTCATCACTACCCACTGTCAACTCTAGGGCTACTCTTTTACCAACGAATAGTGGGATTGACTGTCACATTATAATGCCTCCATGGCTGAAACGGCGAGCATGTTTGGTTGGATGGTGATTTGAACCCGTGATCCTCAGCTTGTGAAGCAAGTGCTCTAACCACCTGGCCCTTTAGAAGTATTAAGAACAATACTAATGTGGTAACATGTACGTAATCACAAATAACACCTCCAGAGCCAGTCTTATCACACTCTTCAAAACCGAAGCTGTCCACCTTCCTCAATTGCAAGTGTTTACACAAAAAAATGAAAAATGAGCTACTAAATACACGATTCATTCAATATTGTTTAAAACAAATGTTTAAAATCAGTTGATTAGGTTACCAACTTCCTTGCCCTTCTTTTACACTTAAGTTCTAAATTACTACAATAAACGAGTTTGTTGTTAAGCACAGAACTACACAACGGGCTATCTGTGTCCACCATAGGTACCAAAACCCAACTTTTAGCATTATAAGTTCACAGACTTACCACTGAATCATAGGGAGGGGTCACAATAAATGTGATAATCACAATAATTATACGAGAATAACATCACTTGTACTAAATTAATATAAAATATTGGAAAAAAAAAAAAGGTAAACATCACTAGTCTTTAAGAACAAGATGAAAAATCCCACATAAAAATACTTTATTGTGTTAATATTACAACTTGTAAGGAAAGTAAAATAACATGATTGTTACATTTTGTGATTAATAACACTTGAAATATACATTCTTCAAAGAAATATTTTAAACTAATGAAAATAAAAAAACTTCATTATGCAACAACAGATAAAATAAATTCATTTACTACTTTTATTTACTAATTCATTTACTTATTTTATTTACTACTTTTATTTACTAATTCATTTACTATTTTATTTACTAATTTATTTACTAATTTTATTTACTTATTTTATTTACTAATTTTATTTACTGATTCATTTACTAATTTTATTTACTAATTTTATTTACTGATTCATTTACTAATTTTATTTACCAATTTTATTTACTAATTTATTTACTAATTTTATTCTTTCGATGAGATGTTTCTTTCAATGACTAAACAGAGGTTAAAATGTGTACCACAATGTAACATCCCCCAGAGGGCGCTAAGCATTATTTTACTTATTTATTATTTGTTGATTTGTTTTTTAGGATGCAAAATTGATTTTTTTGTGCATAATGAAAATACTAGTAAGATCATACATATTCTGTTATATTGAATGTTCATGAACTTTTATTGAAAATTTATCTGATGATGCTAAAACCTACATCATATTGTGGAATCCATTATTACACATAAAATGTGATGTACATTTTTAGAAAACAGTTTGTGGTTCTGAAGCCCTCTGGCATTTACATGTAGAAATTCAACTGCAAAAAATTAAATTTCCAACCGCACATTGAACTTTTAGAAGTACACAAAACTGTCTGTGCTACACGTTAATACAGCCCCTGACAAACAAGAAAAACTCCAAAGGAACCACTCACTCGTGGGAGATACAAGTGTCATTAAACTTAAATATTACAAGACGTAGTGTTAGTTTATTTCGTATAAATGATGGAAAATCATGATTTCGCAGTTTTGGAATTATTCAATGTCAAACTTGATTTGCAAAGTGACTAATAACAAAATATTGCATCAATTAAGACTTCGTGTAATATTACAAGCTGGCCAGCCTCGTCAACATTGATATTTAGGAATAGTTTTTTTTAATTAAAGTCTGTATGAGACCATTTTATATGACATCTCTTCCATTGTCACCTTCAATTCTACCATTTTTAATAATCAGTTTAATCTTTTGTCACATGAATTTTAACATACCCAATAAACATATTGTTAGAAATGTTGTCAAGGTGACCTCTGAACTTCAACCACGGTCCAGCAGCACTAATGTGGTCAGTTGTACACTTGCCTTTAACCTGTAAGACAGATGACATGATAATCAAATATTTACAACATGTATTCTTACTTAACGTAATAGATACTTCCAAAAAAAATAATTAAATAAAATATATTATTCTCTTGTTGATGTATACTTGAACAATAGCAAAGTTCATGGACTTTCAAAAATGGAATGAACCAGTTAACTCAAAACACCAATTATTGATGAACCAGTTAACTCAAAACACCAGTTATTAATGAACCAGTTAACTCAAAACACCAATTATTAATGAACCAGTTAACTCAAAACACCAATTATTAATGAACCAGTTAACTCAAAACACCAGTTATTGATGAACCAGTTA
>NW_013674431.1:7102-9142 GCF_000517525.1 Limulus polyphemus | reverse complement strand
AACTCAAAACACCAATTATTAATGAACCAGTTAACTCAAAACACCAATTATTAATGAACCAGTTAACTCAAAACACCAATTATTAATGAACTTCATCTTACCACTTGATTCACAAGTATTCACTCAAACCTAATAACCCTCTCCAGACAGGTCACGGGTCAAAGGCCATGTCATCTTGTTTGTTGACTCACATTCAAAACTTTACTGAACCATTATTGTATGAATTTATGTAAATAAGTTTGTTATCAAACTGTAGATTATAATTAAAATTTTAGTATTATACATTATTTAATTTCTTAATTTAAAAGTAAATATTAAAAAAAACACACAAACATCGATTTTTGTGTGTCACGTGGTATATTCAATGCAGCATTGGTTCAAATTAGATGTTTGTGAAGTCAAAATAGTAAGTCTATAGTTTCATACAAAATAGGATCTCAAATTACTGATATTGACAAGCTAGAATATAAAATAAGAACCTCATATCTTTTCTATTTGCTGAGATATCACTTGTTAACTGAATAAAACACAGTGGCCCCACTCACCTCTTTCCATTTTTAGAAATGGTCTCTTATGTACACTTATTTCTATATATGACATGTGAATAACCAATCGAAAGCTCAGAATATCCCCCTAGTGGCTTTCTCAGCCATTTAATAAGTAACAAGCAGATAGATAGTAGGGGTTTAATAAGTAAGAGACAGATAGGTAGTAGGGGTTTAATAAGTAACAGACAGATAGGTAGTAGGGGTTTAATAAGTAACAGACAGATAGGTAGAAGGGGTTTAATAAGTAAAAAGCAGATAGGTAGTAGAGGTTTAATAAGTAACAAGCAGATAGGTAGTAGTTGTTTAATAAGTAACAGACAGATAGGTAGAAGGGGTTTAATGAGTAAAAAGCAGATAGGTAGTAGAGGTTTAATAAGTAACAAGCAGATAGGTAGTAGGGGTTTAATAAGTAACAGACAGATAGGTAGTAGGGGTTTAATAAGTAACAGACAGATAGGTAGTAAGGGTTTAATAAGTAACAGACAGATAGGTAGTCAGGGTTTAATAAGTAACAGACAGATAGGTAGTAAGGGTTTAATAAGTAACAGACAGATAGGTAGTAAGGGTTTAATAAGTAACAGACAGATAGGTAGTAAGGGTTTAATAAGTAACAAGCAGATAGGTAGTCAGGGTTTAATAAGTAACAAGCAGATAGGTAGTAAGGGTTTAATAAGTAACAGACAGATAGGTAGTCAGGGTTTAATAAGTAACAGACAGATAGGTAGTAAGGGTTTAATAACTAACAGACAGATAGACAGTAGGGGTTTTATGATGCAAAGCACTAGGGTTATCTGTGACTAATGGATAAAGCTAATGTCTGTAATTTTAGACTTTAACAATTTGAAGTTAGTACATAACACTTAGGTTTGTAACATTACACCTTAACATAGGGAGGTAAGTTTTCTAACATTACACCTTAACATAGGAAGGTAAGTTTTGTAACATTACACCTTAACAAAGGGAGGTAAGTTTTGTAACATTACACCTTAACATAGGGAGGTAAGTTTGTAACATTACACCTTAACATAGGTAGGTAAGTTTTGTAACATTACACCTTAACATAGGTAGGTAAGTTTGTAACATTACACCTTAACATAGGTAGGTAAGTTTTGTAACATTACACCTTAACATAGGGAGGTAAGTTTTGTAACATTACACCTTAACATAGGGAGGTAAGTTTTGTAACATTACACCTTAACAAAGGGAGGAAAGTTTTGTAACATTACACCTTAACATAGGGAGGTAAGTTTTGTAACATTACACCTTAACAAAGGGAGGTAAGTTTTGTAACATTACACCTTAACAAAGGGAGGTAAGTTTTGTAACATTACACCTTAACATAGGGAGGTAAGTTTTGTAACATTACACCTTAACAAGGGGAGGTAAGTTTGTAACATTACACCTTAACATAGGGAGGTAAGTTTGTAACATTACACCTTAACATAGGGAGGTAAGTTTGTAACATTACACCTTAACATAGGGAGGTAAGTTT
>NW_013674431.1:3383-6315 GCF_000517525.1 Limulus polyphemus | reverse complement strand
TTCTGCTGTCATTATAATCAACTGTAACACAGTCAGAAGCCATAGCAATACACACCTAATTGTGTTCTGCTGTCATTATAATCAACTGTAACACAGTCAGAAACCATAGCAATACACACCTAATTGTGTTCTGCTGTCATTATAATCAATTGTAACACAGTCAGAAGCCATAGCAATACACACCTAATTGTGTTCTGCTGTCATTATAATCAATTGTAACACAGTCAGAAACCATAGCAATACACCGAATTGTACCAGTTTTCATTTTTGTTATAAACAGGAAATATCCTCATGAACAATCTAAAAGTTGACAAAAGGTTCATTGATTATCATTTTAGATCATAAAAGCAATAGTAAATGAAATACAAAAACTTATGAGATATTAGTTTTACAGAAGCATGTAGTTATTGGCCACTTTTGTGACTATGGGCTGAAAATTGTTCAGATAAATGACAATTATAAACTTCAAAGTTTTCAACTACCAAATTTGTACAACATCTATTGCTGAAGATAACTGCTTTGTTAAGATATCTAAGACCAGTTGATCAAACCTGAAGTATATTCCACATACCTTGATCAAGATCACCATATCAACAAGATCCTTGCCATCCCATTTGTCGAATGGATGAAGAAGCTGAAGTCTCTGACTCTTGGGATCAACATCTACGGCTATATTAGAGCCATCTTCTGGTGGAGCTACATAGGTATCTTCACCGGGATCAAATCCCTGCATCGGCAAGGTGTCACCATACGGACTTTTTAGTTTAAACTTTTGCCCTAAAAAAGGTTCATTATTTCAATACTTAAAATCAATATTCAAAATATATAGTGTACTTGTCAAAATTTACACACAAAGCACAATGCTAATAGCTGATAGTAGTTTCGACATGCAAAATGATAAGTTTTTTTGTATTACAACGAGGATACAAACTGCACTTATTAGCAGGTTAATTTTACTCAAACATAAGGAACTTGATTAATAACTAGAATGTTTTCAAAATGACTTGTTATTTTATACAACTTCTTTCAATGTATTTACCACCTCAGTCTATCCGATTTGTGAAACACATTTTGGAACTTTGTTGACCGAGTGTATCCAACAGGCATAGCTTAGAGCAGTGAGAGCTATATAATCAACAACTCTTACCTAATATCGTTCATTTTTATTTTGTAAACCTACCATTAGCTCCGGTCACCTCGTCTGTCAGAGGGTTGAAATCTAACCGTCCTGCGATAGAAAGGGCCGTAACCATTTCAGGTGATGTAACAAAAGCGTGAGTTGCAGGGTTGGCATCATTCCTTCCTGTGAAGTTTCGGTTGTACGAGGTCACGATAGTATTCTTTTCCCCCTTACTAACATCTTTCCTGTGGTAATCAAATGAACACGGATGTTAAATTGAGGACAATACAGGTCACAATAGTATTCTTTTCCCACTTACTAACATCTTTCCTGTGGTAATCAAATGGACATGGATGTTAAATTGAGGACAATACAGGTCACAATAGTATTCTTTTCCCACTTACTAATATCTTTCCTGTGGTAATCAAATGGACATGGATGTTAAATTGAGGACAATACAGGTCACAATAGTATTCTTTTCCCACTTACTAACATCTTTCCTGTGGTAATCAAATGGACATGAGGACAATACAGTAAGTTTAAAAGTAACAGAACATGTAGAAGTCCTTAACTAAGTTATAAAATACTTACTGAAATAATGACATTACTTCTAAAATAAACAGGACATGGATGTTAAATTGAGGACAATACAGTGTGTTTAAAAGTAACAGAACATGTAGAGATCCTTAACTAAGTTATAAAATACCTACTGAAATAATGACATTACTTCTAAAATAAACAGGACATGGATGTTAAATTGAGGACAAGACAGTGTGTTTAAAAGTAACAGAACATGTAGAAGTCCTTAACTAAGTTATAAAATACCTGCTGAAATAATGACATTACTTCTAAAATAAACAGGACATGGATGTTAAATTGAGGACAATACAGTAAGTTTAAAAGTAACAGAACATGTAGAGATCCTTAAGTAGGTTATAAAATACCTGCTGAAATAATGACATTACTTCTAAAATAAACAGGACACAGATGTTAAATTGAGGACAATACAGTGATGTTTAAAAGTAACAGAACATGTAGAGATATTTAACTAAGTTATAAAATACCTGCTGAAATAATGACATTACTTCTAAAATAAACAGGACATGGATGTTAAATTGAGGACAATACAGTGTGTTTAAAAGTAACAGAACATGTAGAGATATTTAACTAAGTTATAAAATACCTGCTGAAATAATGACATTACTTCTAAAATAAACATGACATGGATGTTAAATTGAGGACGATACAGTGTGTTTAAAAGTAACAGAACATGTAGAGATACTTAACTAAGTTATAAAATACCTGCTGAAATAATGACATTACTTCTAAAATAAACAGGACATGGATGTTAAATTGAGGACGATACAGTGTGTTTAAAAGTAACAGAACATGTAGAGATCCTTAAGTAGGTTATAAAATACCTGCTGAAATAATGACATTACTTCTAAAATAAACAGGACATGGATGTTAAATTGAGGACGAAACAGTGTGTTTAAAAGTAACAGAACATGTAGAAGTCCTTAACTAAGTTATAAAATACCTGCTGAAATAATGACATTACTTCTAAAATAAACAAGACATGGATGTTAAATTGAGGACAATACAGTGTATTTAAAAGTAACAGAACGTGTAGAGATATTTAACTAAGTTATAAAATACCTGCTGAAATAATGACATTACTTCTAAAATAAACAAGACATGGATGTTAAATTGAGGACAATACAGTGTATTTAAAAGTAACAGAACATGTAGAGATCCTTAACTAAGTTATAAAATACCTGCTGAAATAATGACATTACTTCTAAAATAAAC
>NW_013674431.1:0-2383 GCF_000517525.1 Limulus polyphemus | reverse complement strand
AAGTCCTTAAGTTATACAATAACTGATGATACAATGACATTACTTCTAAACTAAATGATTGGTTATCTTAACATATTTTTTTCTTTATAAAAACAACACAACATCAGTAAGATAAAGCACAAATGAGCTACACTGTAATGACATTTAAAAAGAAGTACTGTTTTAATTGGTTAAATCTTCTGTTTCTGGACCTCCTAACAGAAGTCATTATTACGAGAACACACACAAACATACGGGATGAGTTTAATAAGATCACGTACCTATCCCACTGTCCTATGCAAGGTCCACAAGCATTGGCTAGTACAACACCTCCAAATTCTCTCAACACTTTGGCCTAAAACCATAACCAATTACATTCAAGTTTGTGGCAAAACAAATTCATGTAAGAAAATATACACACACTTCAATATTTGTTAAATTTAAAGCAACAAATGATATTAATTAAGTCATCACATCAAAGATGTAATCAGCACCATAATTTAATAACAGAAGTGGAATAATAACGTCTTTTAAATATTTTATTGTAACTTATAAAATAGATATGGATAACTTTGCAATGAAAGTCAAATGTATTATAGTAACAGTGCTTATAAGGACATCCCGTGTATGCAATTAGACAAACCTTGAAAGTCAAATGTATTATAATAACAGTGCTTACTAAGGACATCCCGTGTATGCAATTAGACAAACCTTGAAAGTCAAATGTATTATAGTAACAGTGCTTATAAGGACATCCCGTGTATGCAATTAGACAAACCTTCAAAGTCAAATGTATTATAGTAACAGTGCTTATAAGGACATCCCGTGTATGCAATTAGACAAACCTGGAAAGTCAAATGTTTTATAGTAACAGTGCTTATAAGGACATCCCGTGTATGCAATCAGACAAACCTCTTTATATTTTAAACATTGAAATTACACAAACGAAATCTGAGATTAACAGTTAATTAAACAAATTATTCTTGGTATACACAAGAATATTGGTATTCTATACACAATAACGAAATAGAAGAATACTTAACACAGATATTAATTATCTATAGTCATTGTACTAAAACATAATTCTACACACAATAATGAAATAGAAGAATACTTAACACAGATATTAATTATCTGTAGTCATTGTACTAAAACATAATTCTACACACAATAATGAAACAGAAGAATACTTAACACAGATATTAATTATCTACAGTCATTGTACTAAAACATAATTCTATACACAATAATGAAATAGAAGAATACTTGACACAGATATTAACTATCTATAGTCATTGTACTAAAACGTAATTCTATACACAATAATGAAATACAAGAATACTTAACACAGATATTAATTATCTATAGTCATTGTACTAAAACATAATTCTATACACAATAATGAAATAGAAGAATACTTGACACAGATATTAATTATCTATAGTCATTGTACTAAAACATAATTCTACACACAATAACGAAATAGAAGAATACTTAACACAGATATTAATTATCTATAGTCATTGTACTAAAATGTAATTCTATACAAAATAATGAAATAGAAGAATACTTGACACAGATATTAATTATCTATAGTCATTGTACTAAAACATAATTCTACACACAATAATGAAATAGAAGAATACTTGACACAGATATTAATTATCTATAGTCATTGTACTAAAACATAATTCTATACACAATAATGAAATAGAAGAATACTTGACACAGATATTAATTATCTATAGTCATTGTACTAAAACCTTAAATATAACTACCTGAATTTAGTATATCTATAGATTTATAAAAGAAAAGAAAATTCTGAAGTAACTTAAGGGTTAATTAATCAACCTACTTGGCCATCACGTTCAATGGTAGCACGAATCTGTTCGGATCCAGGAGTGACTGTGAACTGTGACTTAGCTTTTAGACCGTGGTCTAGGGCTTGCTGTGCTACGCTGGCAGATCGAGCCATGTCTTCATAGCTGCTGTTTGTACAACTACCAATCAAACCTAAAAACATCACATTAATTGTCACTTTTTTCCTAAACTAGTAATAGATAAAAAGTTATAAAGTTTGACTTTGTTTATTAACTTTCTATTCAAGCAAGGGTTCTAATA
Source organism: Limulus polyphemus (assembly GCF_000517525.1). Classification (NCBI taxonomy): domain Eukaryota; kingdom Metazoa; phylum Arthropoda; class Merostomata; order Xiphosura; family Limulidae; genus Limulus; species Limulus polyphemus. The sequence continues at coordinate 283 of NW_013674431.1, read as the reverse complement.
TATAATATAGATTATTATTAGTATTTTAATATTTTATTATTAGACTATGTAGTAAACTACCTACACTTATCTAAGTAGATAAATCTAATAGACTATGTAGTAAACTACCTACACTTATCTAAATAAATAAATCTAATAGACTATGTAGTAAACTACCTACACTTATCTAAGTAGATAAATCTAATAGACTATGTAGTAAACTACCTACACTTATCTAAGTAGATAAATCTAATAGACTATGTAGTAAACTACCTACACTTATCTAAGTAGATAAATCTAATAG
>NW_013674430.1:22886-28739 GCF_000517525.1 Limulus polyphemus | reverse complement strand
TAGGACCTGGCATGATTTAATGATTAGGACATGGAAATGTTTCTAAACAGTGCTATTATTAATAGGACCTGGCATGATTTAATGATTAGGACATGGAAATGTTTCTAAACAGTGCTATTATTAATAGGACCTGGCATGATCTAGTGATTAGGACTTGAAAATGTTTCTAAACAGTACTATTATTAATAGGATCTGGCATGATCTAATGATTAGGACATGAAAATGTTTCTAAACAGTACTATTATTAATAGGATTTTGAAAATGTTTCTAAACAGTACTATTTTTAGAAACATTTTCAAGTCCTAATCATTAAATCATGCCAGGTCCTATTAATAATAGTACTGTTTAGAAACATTTTCAAGTCTTAATCACTAGATCATGCCAGGTCCTATTAATAATAGTACTGTTTAGAAACATTTTCATGTCCTAATCATTAGATCATGCCAGGTCCTATTAATAATAGTACTGTTTAGAAACATTTCCATGTCCTAATCATTAGATCATGCCAGATCCTATTAATAATAGTACTGTTTAGAAACATTTCCATGTCCTAATCATTAGATCATGCCAGGTCCTATTAATTCCTATTAATAATAGTACTGGTCACAAGTCTAAACTGCATGATTATCACAAAGATCGCTGTGTCACAAATCTAAACTGCATGATTATCACAAATTATGCTGTAATTAAGCTTTTAAGTCTAATGCTCTGAGCATTTATCGTATCATATAAATCACAAAGTTAGCCCTAATCACTTTCTTAGTACTTTATAAAACGTTAATTAAAGAAGCCACGCATTACAAACCAAATTTTTCTGATAATTACAAAAATTACAGGTTTGAAATGCTGGATAACACAAACAAATTAATTAATAAGAGTTTGTTTGTTGTAGAGCTAATAAGACTATCCGCCATCGTCTCTAATTTTGAACTGCCTATCACAGGAAAGTCATTCGGCCGGCCGCGCCCACCACCAACACTCATTATAGTCTTTTACCAATGAATAGTGGAATTGACCGACACATTATAACGTCCATATGGCTGAAATGGTGAGTATGTTCGATGTCGAGTTTCCATTCCCTGACCTGGAGAATACGAATCGGCAGTCCTAATTACTAGATCATGCCAGGTCCTATTAATAAGAGCACTGTTTAGAAACATTTTCAAGTCTTAATCACTATATCATGCCAGGAACGATTTTTGTGATAATCGTGCAGTTTAGACTTGTGACACTACGATCTTTGTGATAATCATGCAGTTTAGATTTGTGACACAGCGATCTTTGTGATAATCATGCAGTTTAGACTTGTGACACAACGATTTTTGTGATAATCATGCAGTTTAGATTTGTGACACAGCGATCTTTGTGATAATCATGCAGTTTAGATTTGTGACGCAACGATCTTTGTGATAATCATGCAGTTTAGATTTGCGACACGGCGATTTTTGTGATAATCATGATGTTTAGACTTGTGACACAACGATGATCGTTGTGTCACAAATCTAAACTGCATGATTATCACAAAGATCGCTGTGTCACAAATCTAAACTGCATGATTATCACAAAGATCGTTGTGTCACAAATCTAAACTGCATGATTATCACAAAGATTGCTGTGTCATAAGTCTAAACTGCATGATTATCACAAAAATCGTTGTGTCACAAGTCTAAACTGCATGATTATCACAGTTGATTACAAAACTCAATGTTCAACACAATAAACAAAATTCCAGTGTGTGGTATAGGTAGATTATTGTTTAAAACAATAACCAGTCTTAATATTCAATACAATGAAAACATCCAATGTTAAAATTAATGACAAAGGTCTAATCTACCAGATAAAGACAGACTATATTTTTCAATACACTATCAACGCCAATATTGAATACAATGATAAAACTCCACTGTTTATTAAACACATATTCTTACTGTTCATTTGAAGAACCAGTTTTTCAATGTTAAATATAATGACCAAAGATCCAGTATTCAATACAAATTTAAAACTCTAATGTATAATAAAATTATACAGGGTAACGAATAATGGAAACGCTTCTCGTTTTTTTTTTAACCCCAACTTTTGGCGTCTTTAAGAGGAGGAAAGTGTGGCCATATGGCAACTTAGATGATCAATAATTTATTCTGTATCATTGAACTTGTCTGTGTATGAATAGTTTGTCATTAGTTTTGTTTTGTTTTTATCAGAGAATTGTTTATTTGGAATTAAGCAAAAAGCTACACAATGGGCTATCTGTGCTCTGCCCACCACGGGTATCGAAACTCGGTTTCTAGCGTTGTAAGTCCACAGACATACCGCTGTGCCACTTTTTTAGAGAAAGGTTCTTAAATGACACGGGAAAAAGTTCTGTCGGATTTCAAAAGAGGGGGTGTTTGTAAGTGAAGGTTTAGCTAAACTCTCAGTGACATGAATGTATCCAGAGAAATAGTGTTAAAAGTGTTGTCAAGACGGATATTGAAAAATTAATCTACATCAGAAATACATAATAGTGGTGGAACAAGTAAGATGATAAATCTATTTATGACAGACGAGCATGAAGACGAGCATGAAGACGAAAACAAGGGATTAGAGCGCCTGCCGAAATTAAAGTTAAACTACAACATTCAATCTCTGTCAAAAGTCTGCAGATTCGAACCCTGTCACCTAACATGTTCGCCTTTTCAGCCATGAGGGCACTATGATGTGACGGTCAGTCCCACTATTCGTTGGTAAAAAGTAGTCCAAGAGTTGGCGGTGGGTGTTGTTGACTAGGTGACTTCCCTTTAGTGTGTCATTTCAAAATTAGGGTCGACTAGCGAAGAGGGCCTTCGAGTACCTTTGCGCGAAATTCATCTAACAAACAAACAAACTTTCAAAACAACTCGAAGGGAGCGACACAGGACTGGTTACCATAGTGGGTCTGCCATTAAAAAGAAAACACCAAAACGTGCAAAAGTCGGGGTCAAGTGGTGTCCCGAGCATAAAACTCGGACAAAGGATCGATGTGGTTTGATTAGACGAATAACCTTAAGATGGACATGTTTAACAACTAAAAGAAGCTCACAGCCGTGGACAAATGATCGATGTGATTTGTCTAGACGAATAACCTTAAAATGGACATGTTTAACAACTAAAAGAAACTCACAGCCATGGACAAAGGATCGATGTGGTTTGATTAGACGAATAACCTTAAAATGGACATGTTTAACAACTAAAAGAAACTCACAGCCGTGGACAAAGGATCGATGTGGTTTGATTAGACGAATAACCTTAAAATGGACATGTTTAACAACTAAAAGAAACTCACAGCCGTGGACAAAAGATCGATGTGGTTTGTCTAGACGAATAACCTTAAAATGGACATGTTTAACAACTAAAAGAAACTCACAGCCGTGGACAAAAGGATCGATGTGGTTTGTCTAGACGAATAACCTTAAAATGGACATGTTTAACAACTAAAAGAAACTCACAGCCGTAGACAAAGGATCGATGTGGTTTGATTAGACGAATAACCTTAAAATGGACATGTTCAACAACTAAAAGAAACTCACAGCCGTGGACAAAGGATCGATGTAGTTTGATTAGACGAATAACCTTAAAATGGACATGTTTAACAACTAAAAGAAAACTAAAAGTAATGGATGTTTTGGACCATTAGTTAAGGCTCATGAAAGATCTGTGATCACATGGAGAATACTTAGGGTCTATAATTCCACTGAAAGTAAACTGGCATCAAATAATTACTTAAACCTTATTACAGACCGATTCACCCTATAATGAAAGCGTTATTCCTAATTTGGGCTGGTCTGTTTTAATTAGCTAGTCAGTTATTCACAATGGACTGCCTTTTCCCTGCGCTCCGCGGGTATCGAACCCAGATTTTTTAGCTTTAGAACCCGCAAACCAACCACAGTCTTATATATGTTGGAGAAATAAAACCACTGGGAAACATTAGACACAGAAGGCAAATTGTATGAATTTCACTATATTGGAAAAGATAAAGATTTATGAAGCTTTTAACGAGGTATGATTCAATTAGCAGGTACCTCATTTTCGAAGACGGTAGGACTGGTAGCCAAATCAAAGATCGCTGTGTCACAAGTCCAAACTGCATGATTATTACAAAAGTAGCGGTCTTTCCTTGCGCCCAGTAAAGTGACAAGGAACGGTGCCATCGTAGCAGCTACTTGGAAAAGCTAATCTCTCTAATTTGCTGGATGCACCCATTATTTTGTATTTATCCATCAATATTTTAAAGAAAATTACCGTTGAATTGTTTCAACAGGCGTCTGCTAGTTTACTATAATAACGAGAGCTCCACTCTCCCATAAAAAAACTGAATTTCAGTTTTAATTACAACAGTGAACTTTGCACGCGGTGTTCGAAACAATAACCAAAGTTTCAGTGCTCAATATAAATAAGTAGTTGAACTCTAGAATACAATAACAAAGCTCCAATCTTCACGAGAAATAAAAAAAATATTCAGTATCTATATGTAAATCAGCCAAATGTCTGTCTGTATATTTGTCACGCTCTGTATCTCTTGAACGGTTAATCGTAGAAAAACATTCATAAAAGCTTCTTTTCAAAAATATATTACAGGAAAGTTATTCTTATTTTTTTATAATTCCTAAAATTTCAAATTGCTATCAAAATCGATCCATTATACTTTGTATGTACTGAACGGTCATTCTGAAAATAACAATATTAATAATATTTTTTTGGTGAGGCCCACCAGTGGCACAGCACTATGTCTGCTGGCTTACAATGCTAAAAACCGGGTTTTCATACCCGTGGTAGGCAGAGCACAGATAGCCCATCGTGTAGCTTTGTGCTTAAATTCAAACAAACAAACTTTTTGTGAGGAAATTTCACGAAAGAAACAGGACTTCCTCAGTCGACTGATTGAAAGAAATATTTCGAAGATAGGAGCATGACGGAAAAACGTATTATGAGAGGAATGTGTCTGAGTATATATTTGTTGTTTGGTTTATATTTATATATTTCATGTTGGTATTATGTACATGTATGATATTATTGTACCATATCGAATAAGTTTATATGAATGAATTGAATATTTGCCCTTAGACACTTCTTATAGAAATAAAAACTGTCAAAAACCACTCACTTCAAACACTAAAACATTGACGGTTTTATTGGAAGTTATCGTCTGCGTGTACAATGTCCAGACAGTCTACTGTGTAGCTTTGTATCTAGAAAAAACAACAACATTTAAATAATTTTTATCTTATTGTTAAACATTGGAGTTATGTAACTGTATTCTTGAAACTGGCTATGTATAGTATTTCTATTTTACAGTTGAGTTTTGTATTTGTATGGAAATGGAAGCTCTGGTTAATTACGTTATGCTAAACACTATAATACTTATGTGTATTGAACACGTTATGTTAAACACTATGATATTTATATGTATTGAACACGTTATGCTAAACACTATGATATTTATATGTATTGAACACGTTATGTTAAACACTATGATATTTATATGTATTGAACACGTTATGTTAAACACTATATCATTTAGGTGTATTGAACACGTTATGTTAAACACTATGATATTTATATGTATTGAACACGTTATGCTAAACACTATATTATTTAGGTGTATTGAACACGTTATGTTAAACACTATAATACTTAGGTGTATTGAACACGTTGTGCTAAACACTATAATACTTATGTGTATTGAACACGTTATGCTAAACACTATGATATTTATATGTATTGAACACGTTATGCTAAACACTATAATACTTAGGTGTATTGAACACGTTGTGCTAAACACTATAATACTTATGTGTATTGAACACGTTATGCTAAACACTATGATATTTATAT
>NW_013674430.1:18125-22081 GCF_000517525.1 Limulus polyphemus | reverse complement strand
TGTTAATTGCTATGCAACGTGTCAAACAAATTTAGAAAAATGCATAGGTATAGGCAATAAATAATAATCTTCAGTTTTATATAAGCTTAAGTTTTTTCTTTTTTTTTTTTAGTATTATTTTTCTGAAATAAATTGTTTTGAGAAATAAAATTATAAGTAAGAAATAAAGTCCATAGAAGGGCCGACAGTATTTTATTTTTCTTGGAGCCTGATTTAAAAAAACAACACACTTTCTATACTTACTTTGCTATGCTTCTATTGGCGTGATGAATGTCACGTTCTTCAAACACTTTCAGTTTTCTTGTCTTAGTGATTCTGGGGATAAGCCTACGAGCTGGTAACTTTAAGGCAACACGATTAAGGGATTAAAATTAAAGAGTAATCTGATTGGAAATGTTTTGCTTTTTAAGAAAAGAACAAGCACACCTTTCAAATTATTCATTAATTACCCTGATCTGACCTTTCTTTAATCTGAGTAAAAACAGATTGCACACGACTGCAAATATCGAGATGACAAAATGATGCAAATTTTCAGAATATTTATTTTTTATTTAGATCGAACATAATCTCCTTCAAGCAAATAAAGTTTTGGTAACCATGAAATTATGTAGTCATTCACTCTGGAAGATAAATAGTTTGAATATAAGAATCTTGGGTATTTTATTTCAACTTTCAGGAGTCTTGTTTGGTTTGGTTATTTTAGAGCAAAGCCACATATTTAGCTCTCTACTGTGTCCATCGCGGGGCAGGCCCCGGCATGGCCAGGTGGTTAGGGTAACCGAACCCGCAATGTGAGGGTCGCGGGTTCGAATCCCCGTCACACCAAACATGCTCGCCCTTTCAGCCATGGGGGCGTTATAATGTGACGGTCAATCCCACTATTCGTTGGTAAAAGAGTAGCCCAAGAGTTGGTGGTGGGTGGTGATGACTAACTGCCTTCCCTCTAGTCTTACACTGCTAAATTAGGGACGGCTAGCGCAGATAGCCCTCGTGTAGCTTTGCGCGAAATTCATAACAAACAAACCATCGCGGGGAATCGAATCTCGGAGTTTAGCGTTGTAAGTCCGTAAACTTATCGCTGTCTCACCGGAGGACATTTCAAGGGTCATCGCCTCCAAATCTGAGTACAAAAGGTTATGAAGCTTGCTTAGTTCTTTGAGAACAAGGAAATGTTTTATCGAAAACACTAAAATAAGTTTTGTTATGTTAGTTGGTTTATTTTCACATGTTCTTTATTATTTATATCCTTAATATTTTATACTGATAACAATGGAATTATAATATAGATAAATGAATTATGTCACTATTCTTACTAACTTGTTTATTTAAGTACAGGATTTTAGTCGGTCAGCTAAGCAGTTGATAACAGTGTAGCAGTTGAAAGAGCTGCTAATTTCACACTTTTATGTCTGGTATGGATTTATCTTTACTCGGGTATATTTATATATATATATATACTTAATTTTCATGCAGTAGTTAGCATCTTTTTTATAAACCAGTTGTACGAAACTGTACTCGAATTTATATAAGATAAGGTTACTTACTACATCACTCGTTCCATAGAGCTTATACCTGCTTGGTTTTGTTTCTGTGTTGGCCCTCTGGAGTGAGGTTATGCTAATTTTAAGGAATGATAAGGAGACTTGTAAACGTTAATATGAAATGGGGGATCTATATATTTATTTAGAAAGATCTTTGATATGGGTAATCTAAGGACTGTGGGATATCGCTATAAGACCTTGGTCTGACATAATATTATGGTACTTCAACATTATTTTCTTGGTCCTTACCATGTGTGGAAGTTTTAAAAACTTTCTCTTCATTGCAGTCATATAACGAAATTGGAGCTGGCCAGTACGTAAAGACGCTACATTATTTTATGAATAAAGACTGCGTTTTCTATTCGCTGTTGTTGGCTTGTTTTTGTTGTTGTTCTCCGTATTAAAAATTATTATCTGCATAACATATTTTGATCCTGTGTATATTTTCAGTCAGTACTGTCTAAAGTTTTCTGGGGTATTCTGTATACGTTTACATTCAGTCTTGTATAAAGTTTACTAGTGGAATCTGCGAATATTTTCAGTCAGTCTTGTCTAGATTTTACTGGTAAATTCTGTGTATGTTTACAGTCAGTCTTGTCTAGAGTTTGCTGGTAAAGTATGTGTATGTTTACAGTAAGTCTTGTCTAGAGTTTACTGGTAAATTCTGTATACGTTTATAGTCAGTCTTGTCTAACATTTACTGATGAATTCTGTGCATGTTTACAGTCAGTCTTGTCTGACGTTTACTGGGAGATTCTGTGTATGTTTACAGTCAATATTATCTAAAGTTTACTGATGAATTCTGTGGATGTTTGCAGTCAGTCTTGTCTGACGTTTACTGGGAGATTCTGTGTATGTTTACAGTCAATATTATCTAAAGGTTACTGATGAATTCTGTGCATGTTTACAGTCAATATTATCTAAAGTTTACTGATGAATTCTGTGGATGTTTATAGTCAGTCTTGTCTGATGTTTACTGGTAGATTCTGTGTATGTTTACAGTTAGTATTATCTAAAGTTTACTTATGAATTCTGTGGATGTTTATAGTCAGTCTTGTGTAGAGTTTGCTGGTAGGTCTGTGTATGTTTACAGTCAATATTATCTAAAGTTTACTGATGAATTCTGTGTATACTTATAGTCAATCTTGTGTAGTGTTTGAATGTGGCAAATGACTCAGACGATTTTTTAGCGTTTACGTAGCACTAGTCAACGTATCCAGTGTCTTAAGTTACTCTTATAGTCCTCTTTCTTCAAGCTCATTAACCGTTTATTTCAACTTCAGTCTTCGTTAGCCTATTTTAATTTTATCACTTTACGTTGCATCCTCGTCATTTGTTCGTGCGAATAATAATATATTATTTTGTTATATTCACGTATCTTTATTATTATTCGCTACAAACAACTTTTTCTTCCACATTTACTTAATGAATCCAGTTAGTTGGGAGGTTTAACTACCTGTAGAATTAATAAGTTTGATTTTCTAACCTGCTCACCTTATGTTCAGGTCGTACTCAGCGTATGTGTAAACAGAGCATTCAATGCAAACCCAGAAACTATAATACAAAACACTGCTGAGCTAAATGAATATCTTCTTTGTGAAACTCTTGAACCAAAGTTCGCAAGAAACAAATTATTTCGGTAAATTAGAATGAAGTAAAACAACAGAATAAACCTATAAACATAGAAAACTAATGTTGTTGTCTATTTACAGAATAATGCTCTGATCGTGTTAAAATGTAACGTAGTTTGTTGAACCTGAAATAACCATAGATGTAAGATAATTTTACATTTTCTGACCAGTAACAGATGTTGATGAGAAACGTATTAACAGGTGGAAATTGTTATTAGTGCTCCCTGTATAGCGTTTTCCTTAACAATACTTTGATGTTCTGCTATAAAATACTGTTTGAAAATATGTTTTCATTCGAAACAAAGTAAGTCCATTTCAATCTTAAAATATTTTTCTGATACTACTCCTAATGTTTACAGTAGTATCTACTACCCTTCTTATTAACGTATAAGGGTTTTACAATTACCTAGGGTTCTACTCCTAATGTTTACAGTAGTATCTACTCCCCTTCCTTTTAACATATAAAGGTTTTACAGTTACCTAAGGTTGTACTCCTAATGTTTACAGTAGTATCTACTACCCTTCCTTTTAACATATAAAGGTTTTACAATTACCTAAGGTTCTACTCCTAATGTTTATAGCAGTATCTACTCCAATTCCTTTTATCATATAAAGGTTTTACAATTACCTAAGGTTCTACTCCTAATGTTTACAGTAGTATCTACTACCCTTCCTTTTAACATATAAAGGTTTTACAATTACCTAAGGTTCTACTCCTAATGTTTACAGTAGTATCTACTACCCTTCCTTTTAACATATAAAGGTTTTACAATTACCTAAGGTT
>NW_013674430.1:10546-17215 GCF_000517525.1 Limulus polyphemus | reverse complement strand
TTAATCAGTAACTATTATATAATTCGCGTTGTAGTTTTTTTCATAGAGGTCATCCACCATCTATTAAAACAGTTCAGGTGAATTGCAAGGCTTCAGATAAACTCATCTTTCAACAGTAAGCATTTAATACCCTCGTCATATACTACTACAGATCTTACTGTTTGGAACACGTGGAAATTTGGTGCGATTTTATTGGTATGCACAAAACACATGTTTTTCTCTTTCAAACGGAAGAGTGTTTGAATATTTACAGTTAGAATTATTGTTTGGTAAAGAATATTTGTTAGGATTAGCACACTGCAGTACTTAATATTGTTGTGGGAAGAAATATTTGTTAGAATTAGCACACTGAAGTACTTAATATTGTTGTGGGATGAAATGTTTGTTAGAATTAGCACAGTGTAGTACATAATATTGTTGTGGGATGAAATGATTGTTAGAATTAGCACACTGCAGTACTTAATATTGTTGTGGGAAGAAATGTTTGTGGGAATTAGCACACTGCAGTACATAATATTGTTGTAGTAAGAAATATTTGTTAGAAATAGCACACTGCAGTACATAATATTGTTGTGGTAAGAAATATTTGTTAGAAATAGCACACTGCAGTACATAATATTGTTGTGGGATGAAATATTTGTTAGAATTAGCACACTGCAGTACATAATATTGTTGTGGGATGAAATGTTTGTTAGAATTAGCACACTGCAGTACATAATATTGTTGTGGTAAAAATATTTGTTAGAATTAGCACACTGCAGTACATAATATTGTTGTCGGAAGAAATGTTTGTTGCAATTAGCACACTGCAGTACATAATATTGTTGTGGTAAAAAATATTTGTTAGAATTAGCACACTGCAGTACACAATATTGTTGTCGGAAGAAATGTTGGTGGGAATGAGCACACTGCAGTACATAATATTGTTGTGGTAAGAACTATTTGCTCTTATCTGATAACAAATATCGTGCCATCACCAACCGAGAACTGAAGGTACATCAGATCTCGTTAGCACATATAAAAAACAAACTCGCTAGAAATAAAAATTGTCTTCTGAGTTTTATATTTACTTTTTATTCTTTCATATATTCAATGTATCCGCTTTATTCTGAACTTACTTTTCTATTTATTCATTTGCTTTCACACTTTTTATCACATCTTACAGTTTCCTTGTTTCGATTCTACTTTTTAGGCAATATTTGTACTTTTTATGTCCATTTTGTCATCTGCCAGTCCAACGTTGCGAAGTTTTTTTCTTGCTACCTATTTATTTCACCAGTTAATGCTTCCTTCCTTTGGACAAGCTATATTTTGCTTTATATCTTTGCATGAAAGGATTAAAATCCATCTGTTCGCTACAATTAATTTCATTATCTTTAACAATAAAGGGTAAATTCTTTAGAACCTTTTCAAATTATTTCTAATTACCTACTCCCCATCTCTTTGAGTTCGAAATTCCTTTCTTGGTTGGATGACTACTGGTAATGTCAATAACGATCTCTGGATCTAGCCAAGCGAGATAGAGATCATGATTTTTTAAAAGTTATCTGGAAGCTTGCATCAATGCCTTACTTACGCCGAAAGGGATTAAATTTTTTTCAGGAACTTACTTATTCCATTAACCGAATGCAAATCACCTTGAACTTTGAAGAATAGAATGTACACGTCAAAGCTTGTAAAGGAGTCTGAGACACATCCGTTCCTTTAGGGCAATTTCATTGCCCGAATCTCTAGAAGAGAGCTTTAATCGTAAGCAAGGAAAATTTGATATGAAACCTGTTCCTTCTAAAATCAGTTATCTACTTATGTAATGAAAGGCCTTTAGCACACTAATAAATCGAAACTAAAACCTATAAATTCCTAACTGAAGTGTTGCATTGATCTTTAATAAATGAGCCAGGATATCGGTAGTTACATTTCTATCTTCCAGGTATTAAACCTTTTCATAAGTAATATGTTTATGTTAATGAAAAATATTTTAACTTTTATATTCTGCGTGGATAATATACAAAATCAATATTAGTAAAATAAAATGCCCGTATATCGCTCTCCATAGCTAAAGTTTTGAATGTTGAATAGAGGTAATTGGAGCTTAAGATTATTGAGTAAACGTTTCACAAAATCACGTTTTGAACCTTAGCATCATTTATTTTCTAAATGAAGTTTAAATTGTTTTAAAAAGTTGATGACATGTTTGTTGACCTTTTAACACGCCACTCGAGAGAGACGTAGTATTAAAGGTATTAGTTCTCTTGTTGTGGTAGTGTAAATGTTGTACACATTGTATTGACATATAATTATAAAGCGACATCGTCTATATGGTACTGATATCTGGATTTGGGTCAGTTATTGTAAAATCAGTAGTTTAGTAACGAAAAACGTTTCACCTAAATATGACAAGAAAAGTTTTTACGATATTTCTATAGTCGCTCATCGCTAATTCTAATTTTTAAAGATGAAAGTCCTTTAAACTTTAAATTACAGAGAGTTTGAGTAAAGAAGTAAAATATAGGATGAAAGTAAACTAATGATTCCACACAGAATGAAAATTAGCTAGATGTCTCTGTAAAAGGAATCCATGCAGAGCCAGAGTCATAACAAACCTTAAAGGAATCCATGCAGAGCCAGAGTCATAACAAACCTTAAAGGAATCCATGCAGAGCCAGAGTCATAACAAACCTTAAACTATCGATGACATGATTCTATAATAAACTAAAAACTCTTTTTGAAAATTTCCATACGGAGTCAAAGTAAACCAAACCTTTATAGAAAAGGGTTCTATATAAGGTAGAAGTACATCCAGATTTTTCTGTGAAGAACTTTCAATACAGAGAAAAGTAAACCCAGACCTTTCTGTGAAAATATTCCATGCACATTGAGAGTACATTCAAATCTCTAACAATATCCTATGAAAGTTTACTATTTATTGACAATTAATACAACACTTGAAGTAGTATAACAACAGTGAAATAATAAAACTTTATAATCGCCATTTTAAAAAAATACGTTGGAAAAAAGCCTACCTTGTTTTTATTATTTGTTTCAACATTTATTGATAATATTGTAACTCTACAAAAGTTAACGAGCATTATATAATAGTTACTGATTAACTGTATTATATTATATTTACTGATTAAATGTATTATATAATAGTTACTGATTAACTGTATTATATAATAGTTACTGATTAACTGTATTATATTATATTTACTGATTAAATGTATTATATAACAGTTACTGATTAACTGTATTATATCATATTTACTGATTAACTGTATTATATTATATTTACTGATTAAATGTATTATATAATAGTTACTGATTAACTGTATTATACAATAGTTACTGATTAACTGTACTATATAATAGTTACTGATTAACTGTACATTAAAGACAATAAAAGTTTCACCATATATTGTAGCAGACTATCACAATATTATACACAAACTAAACTGTATACGATGACAGTAGTTTCACCTGAACTGTTTTAATAGATGGTGGATGAACTCTATGAAAAAAAAAACTACAACGCGGACATTAAAGACAATAAAAGTTTCACCTTATATTGTAGCACAACAATATCACAACTTTATACACAAACTAAACTGTATACGATGGAAGTAGTTTCATTTGTCTGTTGTGTCACTGAGTGACTACAAAAAAGTCTAATAGAAACACTCGAATCTCAGGTGTATTGAAGACATTTACAAGAGATCAAGGACAACGAGGTGATTACTTTTCTACTTACATTGTGTAACACGCCAAGTTAGAAGTAAAAGTTGTTCGATATATCTGCCAGATTTTCAGAGTGATTTAAATTAGTTCAATAAACTGATGATAAGGAGTAAAGTTTCAATAAGGTATAACAGACCAGAACACAACGATGGCATTTCATATAATCATATAATGTAGCTCTATATAGAGTGATGATAGATTGAAGCAAATCTCTGCTAAGTTATACTAAACAAATGCCTAGTCAATGCACTTTTGAAATACAGAATAACCCTAAATTATCATATCTATACATCGTAAACTGAGAAAGCTAATTAATTTTTCCGAAACGGTAATTTTACGTTAAAATAAAGCAGTTCATTTGATCGATACATAAAGCTTTCAAAATTTTTGATTTAAGATAATCAGCAAACCTTTAACGATATTTAGTGTAATTTAGCAGTTCAAGAGTTGGTTATGTTAACTGTGTTACTTCTCATCTGAGTTCTAAGTTCAGATGATTTTATTAACTGGTTCTAAGTTCAGCTGATCTTATTAACTGGTTCTAAGTTCAGCTGATCTTATTAACTGGTTCTAAGTTCATATGATCTTATTAACTGGTTCTAAGTTCAGCTGATCTTATTAACAGGTTCTAAGTTCAGATGATCTTATTACCTGGTTCTAAGTTCAGATGATCTTACATCTCAGTTCAAAGAAAATATTGTGTTAATAATTGAAAGATGTACTGTTCTTCAAGAGGGAGATCCCAGGATAAATGTAGTGTATCCTCGGGGTACGATCTCTTCCTGGCTTTCTCTTATAACAGCAGTGGAAAGCGAATGGCGGATAATCGTGATAAAAATCACGTTTGACCGCAGATATTCTTTTATGACGTTTTAGATAGACGTTTGGCTTTCATAGTCCAGCCCAGTTGACCAGTTCTGGTATTGAGAGGAAAGTCTCTTGGGACGTGATTTATGGAAAACAAAAGCGGTACGTGTGAAGGGCTATATTTACACGCCATTAATTTGAAATCCAAAATGGCGTAGTTAAGATGGACGTGGCAAGAACATCTACAGCTTTGTTTCACGAATGTTAGACTTTTCGGTCATCATTTATAAATTTCATTCACGCCAAGACATTAAGCCATTATTCATGCTTAACAAAGTGTTAAGACAAGTGTCGTGTTTTAAGTGCCAAAAAAATGACACCTCCATTCCTAAGAACCAAAATATTCGCATATAAACGAAGTTTAGATAATTTTTGCATTATAAATTGAACCGGGTGTGACCCTGCTCATCTGAGGATTGCTACAAAAACGTGTTCAGCACTTTGGGGGGCATTGGTGCGCTATAAGAGTGACGGTGAAATCCCATCATTTGCTCAGGTAAGAATAACTCAAGAGTTGGGGGTGGATGCATTTGACTAGCAGCCTCCCCTCCAAACTTATCAGTTCAAAATTAGGGACGGCTATGCGCAGAGAAAATTTTTTACTAGTTTTACACGAACATTTTAAAACATATATACAAAGCATTTTAAATTGAAAACTTAAAAGAATAATTTAAATATGACGTTGGGATTTTATCGTCAGTGTCAAAAATACAGAAAAGTATTTCGTATTACTTTAATTATATCCCAAATTGTTTATAGGACTAAAAAAAGATGGGGTTTTCTTGAATATTTTTATTGTGGTTCGTAAATATATATTTTAAACGATTAAAGTAGTAACCATAGCAATATCTAAACCTCAAGGTAGTAGCCGTAGTAACATCCAAACTTTGGATAAATTTGTATCTAAGGAGTAAAATGTTCAGTTAAGTGTTTGTGTTTTTATGTTCAGAGGAGAAATGAAGATCGATCAAGGAAATTCCCAAGCCTTTTTTTTTTTACATTGCAATATACTGTATTATTTTGTCGTTTTGTAAAGAACGACAGTCTTATGAGCTGTTCCAAGTATTACATTGCATGCAACATTACTTGAAGTAGTTCGCCAGCCTTTTAAACAGTTTTTGTGTTTATTAATCGATAAGAAGTAATAAAGAAATTGTGTTTTTTTTTCAGTTTCGGAGATTATAAAGTTCTTTTCTTCGGCCGTTTATTTCTCTAGGCAGACTTGTACCTTCTTAAACAGAGCTATAAGCACGCATCTAGAGAACTAAAGTAACACAACGTTTATTTCTTCGTCTCTTACCCAGAAGCTCGTGAAGTAAAAATAAAAGTCCATGTTTGACGTCAAGCGATGTATGATAAATCTTTCTGTTTCTGTAATAAGAGCAATGTAGGGTGGGTTTTGTACAATCACCCACCCAGACCTGCACACTCCCATAAATAGGGGTTTCCGTTGAATAAATAATGCTCCTTATTCGTCCCATTTCCTCCACTGAATGCTCTAGATTTGTTTTCATAAATTATGTATTAATACGCAAGTTTATTATTTAGAAAAATGTTTTTCCTTTAGACTTTTTTTGCCAGTTCCCTTCCTTTTATCATATAAAGGTTTTACAATTACCTAAGGTTCTACTCCTAATGTTTACAGTAGTAGATGCTACTGTAAACATAAGGAGTACAACCTTAGGTAATTGTAAAACCTTTATATGTTAATAAGATGGGTAGAAGATACTGCTGTAAACATTAGGAGTAGAACCTTAGGTAATTGTAAAACCTTTATATGTTAAAAGGAAGGGTAGTAGATACTACTGTAAACATTAGGAGTAGAACCCTAGGTAATTGTAAAACCTTTATATGTTAAAAGGAAGGGTAGTAGATACTGCTGTAAACATTAGGAGTAGAACCTTAGGTAATTGTAAAACCTTTATATGTTAAAAGGAAGGGTAGTAGATACTACTGTAAACATAAGGAGTACAACCTTAGGTAATTGTAAAACCTTTATATGTTAAAAGGAAGGGTAGTAGATACTACTGTAAACATAAGGAGTACAACCTTAGGTAATTGTAAAAC
>NW_013674430.1:7519-9812 GCF_000517525.1 Limulus polyphemus | reverse complement strand
TATATTTACTGACTGGCTGTACTATATAATAGTTACTGATTAACTGTATTATATAATAGTTACTGATTAACTGTATTATATTATATTTACTGACTGGCTGTATTATATAATAGTTACTGATTAACTGTATTATATAATAGTTACTGATTAACTGTATTATATTATATTGACTGATTAACTGTATTATATTATATTTACTGATTGACTGTATTTATAATTTTAAGTAAATCTTAGTTAGAATTACACGTAGCTTTGAACTACTTTAATATTTCGGTTATCGAAACAACAACAAATGTGAGTATCAGAAACTTTATGTCATATTAACACTCTAACAAACTGGACCTTTTATCTGTTGTTAAACTTTAACATTATAATTAACACCTTTTTCTTTTCTTTTTGCTAGCTGTCTCCACGTAATGACTTTTAAAGGGAAAACTAATTACTCAACCACACAACATACATCGACCCTACCTCCAACACCAACAGACATTTCCGGCTTTCGGATCGTTCAGCCAGAAAGCCATAGAGAACTCAGCGGTTAAGCTTATATGATACAATATTTTCAGACTCTCTCTCTCTCTCTTTCATTCTTATTTCTTTTGTGTGTGTGTGCACAAAATGAAAGGAAGGTTAGCTTTTGTCAACGTTACCATGGGAGGTTATATTCATAATATTACATCACATAATGGTTTTATACTATTAGAGAACAGGCGTAGAGCGATAAATGTTAATGTGTGACCTCTCTAGCTTATAAAAGATTTTAATAGTGACGTGTTTGAGAAGCAGGAATTGGTTCATTAAGTTGCATGTTCTTCAGCACCCAGTAGCAATCAATCTTTGCTTTATGTGAACGTTCACATGTAAAATTTACCATTTCTAGGCATGCGAAGAAAAAAAAAATCCGTAATACATTGTTTGAGCACGATTTTTTAGCTAGCTCGAAAACCATTCATATTAAAATCTATAACGCCATTCAAATACTGACTTAGGTTTCCTTTTCTTCTGATCGTGATGCGTCTACTCAAATTCCATAAACGTCAAACTGAATTCGTTAAAAACTGAGTTGAATACACACAAACACGTCACGTGTGACCTGGTAGAGTCAGAATGCATTTCATAGATAGAATAATTAAAGAAATAATAATTTCTTATCCTATCTATATTTATAATGAAGAGCTCAAAATATATTTCTCATTATGTCTTTATTATTCTAGATTTTTATCATAATAAACGAAATATTATAAAAACATTGTCGAGAAAAAGTGATTCTATATTAATTACCAATTGTCCTTCGTTTTAGTTAATTAACCGTTTTAAGCTTTAATTAAGGGGGTAAAGTTTTAATGTGGTATATATCAAAGTTTTCCTTAATATTCCCCCAAAACAAAATAGTTGTTGATAGTTTTGCCTCACTACTCACTTCTGGCTAAATATTCAAAATATAATGTCGTGTGATCCTAACATGAGAAATTTTTAAAGGTTTAAAAATGATCTGAAAATTTAGAATCAATTTAAAATTAACAATGACTTTCAACACGTCGTCTTAACGTTAAAATATCTACAGATATTCGTCATATATATTTGTATATCTTATATTTCATGCCAGGTAGCAATTATTTCATCAGTTTTTGACCACTTCAATGAAACCTTATTATTCACGGACTTGTGTGTCGTGAACACGTGATTAGAAAACATTTATACTCTCCAACCACTAATAAAGTAAGATACAGCAACATGAAACGTATCGCATGTGGCAGAGAATACAAAATAAATAAAAACCTTGATTTATATTCTGTTGATGAAATAGGATACAGAAACACGAAACGTATCACCCGTGGCAGAGAATACAAAATAAATAAAACCTTGATTTATATTATGTTGATGAAGTAAAATACAGTAACACGAAACGTATCGCATGTGGCAGAGAATACTAAATAAATAAAAACCTTGATTTATATTCTGTTGATGAAGTAGGATACAGCAACACGAAACGTATCACACGTGGCAGAGAATACAAAATAAGTAAAACCTTGATTTATATTCTGTTGATGAAGTAAGATACAGCAACACGAAACGTATCGCATGTGGCAGAGAATACAAAATAAATAAAAACCTGATTTATATTCTGTTGATGAAGTAGGATACAGCAACACGAAACGTATCACACGTGGCAGAGAATACAAAATAAATAAAAACCTTGATTTATATTCTGTTGATGAAGTAAGATACAGCAACACGAAACGTATCGCATGTGGCAGAGAATACAAAATAAATAAAAACCTTGATTTATATT
>NW_013674430.1:2707-7239 GCF_000517525.1 Limulus polyphemus | reverse complement strand
CTGTAGATGGCGTTATCATTACAACGTATAAAACACGATTAATGGTTTCAACTTATCTGAGATTCCCTGTAGATGGCGTTATCATAACAACGTATAAAACATTATTAATGGTTTCAACTTATCTAAGATTCCGTGTAGATGGCGTTATCATTACAACGTATAAAACATGATTAATGGTTTCAACTTATCTGAGATTCCCTGTAGATGGCGTTATCATTACAACGTATAAAACACGATTAATGGTTTCAACTTATCTGAGATTCCCTGTAGATGGCGTTATCATTACAACGTATAAAACACGATTAATGGTTTCAACTTATCTGAGATTCCCTGTAGATGGCGTTATCATTACAACGTATAAAACACGATTAATGGTTTCAACTTATCTGAGATTCCCTGTAGATGGCGTTATCATTACCTACTCGCAGGTTCTCGAGTCTTTAGTTTTAGCGCAAAACAACACTCTATCTAACGCAAGTAATCGAACCCAGGATTTGAGCATCGTAAGTCTGTAAACTTACCGCCGACACACCAGGGTATGTTTGTTATTAAGCACAAAGTTACACTATGGGCTATCTGTGCTGTGCCCACCAAGAGTATCGAAACCCCACTTTTAGCGTAATAAGCCCTCAGGCTTACCGCTGAGCCAATACGAAAAAAGGCTTCCTTCTTACACAATCGATTTAATGTAAATAAGTTACTGATATATATATGTATATTTACAACGCTGGAATTACATCAGTTTTTGGCTACTCATCGAAAATTGTGTAATGTTGGGCGAATTTTTAGGTGGTGCATCTAAACTGGATAAACATTTATATGAGTTTCTTCTCACCAAATTTCTTATCAGATGGCTCCCTCTTCCTCCTCGTTCACCTGGGGGACAACGTCGGTATTTTCCTCTGTGATCTATAAAAGGAATAATAAACATTTTAAACAAAGAGTAGCCATTATTACATTCAACGTTTTTATCAGATGTTGTTTATTTATTAATCTTTCTATGCGTTGTAAGAGAAAAAATGATATAAACATTATTTTTCTTTAGAACTTAAAGGCAGTCCTTAATAAAACTTTACTTATTATTTTCTGTTCTATTTGTATTTTCTCACAGTTTAACAAAGAACTATTGAAATGTGGCTAAATGATATTTTCAATACATATTTGTATTTGACAAATCACCTTTAAGAAGAAATTGTACATTTAGGTAATACAATATCTATATTTAACTGATACTTACGTTTTGTAATATCATTTAATTAGAAAACATTATAAACTACCAACAAAGAATTTCACGCCCCCTGGTGTTAAGTATACGGACTTCCAACGCTAAAATACAGTATTCGATTCCCAACGTGGGCTCAGCAGATAGCTCAATGTGCTCTGACCACCACGGGTATCGAAACCGGAATTCTGGCGTTGTAAGTCCGTAGACATACCGCTGTGCCACTGGAGGGCACAAACAAAACATATTTACTTAGTCTGCACATATGTTTCAAGTTAGTTGCTCTTTACTTCAAAATATAAAGTCCTCTGGTGGGACAGCGATAAGTTTACGAGCTTATAACGCTAAAATGTGGGGTTCGATTCCTTGCGGTAGACGGCCAGGTGGTTCGGGCGCTCGACTCACAATCTTCGGCAAACCAAACATACTCGCCCTTTCAGCCGTGGGAGCATTATAATGTGACGGTCAATCCCACTATTCTCTGATAAAAGTGTAGCTCAAAAGTTGGCGGTGGGTGGTGGTGATGATTAGCTGCCTTCCCTCTAGTCTTTCACTGCTAAATTAGGGACGGCTAGCGCAGATAGCCTTAGAGTAGCTTTGTGCGAAAATTCAACAAAAAAAAACAATCCTTCTTTTTCTACTCTATCTGGAGATAGACTTGTCTGTATTACTTTTAAAAATTCATCGATAATAGTATAGTATTTTATTTATATAACATTCTGGGTTGTTGGTCACGTGAGACAACAACCAAAGCATGCGTACTCTCTGAGCGCAGAAAATCGCATACCAAAACCATTTTCTTGATGAAATGCAAATACGGTAGATCCAAGCGGTTAAGGCTCGAAAAAGGAGTGTAAAAGAAAGTTTTCACAGAGAACGCTGGTCTTTTGTGCGGAGTAGATTCATTTCAGTAATTACTCCACGCCAGAAGACGGATAAAACTTCTTATAATACGTCATTTCACGAGCTTAACTGACTTAGAAAAATGGATCTTGAGACCGGAGAATGCCAGGCTTTTATTGTATTCTTCAAAAGTAAATTATCTCAAAAACCCGGTTTTCCACCTTGAAGAAATGGCATGAATGAGGAGGCCTGATACTCTGGAAGGATTAAGCTATGGTTAGCAAGTTTTTAAGAGGCAGAATCTTTCGAGAGCTTATCAAGATTTATTAAATTTTGTTATGAAATGTGTTTCAAATATATATTATTACCCACATAGTATGTGTAATAAAATATTAACATGCAAATAATTTCTTCAGATCGTTGTTTTAAGTCCATAAACTGCAATATAGTAGTCCAGAAAGATGGCAGGTTATAGCTTGTTGTTTGCTTTTCTAGAACAAAGCCATCTTGGCTATCTGCTGTGGCTACCACGGGGAATCGAACCCCGGATTTGAGCATGATAAATCCAATCGACTAACCGCTTTCCCACCGGGGGGGGGGGAGGTTATAACAGAAATGTATTTACTTTTGGAAACATACCCACGGCAATTATTTTACATATCACTAGAAGTTCCAAACTTCCTGTTATCTAACTTCAAGGTATCAGCACTTCATGTGTTTCTTATCTATCTATCAACACGATGTGCTTTCAAATCAGCATAATTTCCTAATTATATTGTCACCTTCCTCTTGTTTTATGCGATTACAAAAAACAATAACAAGACGGAATCTTCAATAGCCTCGATGTATGTAATCAAATTATGTGACCCTAATGAAATTCATGATATTATAAGGGGGTGTTTGATGTCGGAAGTCAGACAGGAAGTTCCAATAGTCATATTTGACTTATGTAGTTATCTGACTGGTAAGGGGTGGGCCAAAAGAAAAGTATAAAAACCGCTGAAGTTTGATTTTTTTTATTCGTTGAGTACTTAAAAAGGATTAGCTACTAATAAAACTCATGTCAAGTCTATAACTGGATTAATGTACAAAGTAAAACACGAAATAGGGATGGGCAGAACAATGGTCAAACCCACTTTGAGGTTGTACCTTGTCAAAAACCACCAAGTCCTGTAACGTTATCCCACTCATTCCTACCTTGTTTCCTTACTTTTTGGTGTTCCCATTCCTACTTCCTAACTTTTTTATTCAAATTTTTGTTATATTCGTCTCATAACTTTTTTGGTACTAAATCTCGAGAGTGACTGGGCTCTAGGCCTATCCTTCTCATAGCTTTTCTTAGAGCTAGCTCTCGACAATTCCTGGCTTTTGCTGATATTTTTGCTATAGGGTTTCTTCCATTTGGCCAGGGTGGCAGTCTTTCCTTTAGCTGGATTAATGGCTAAGGTTTGTTTCGCATATTCAGCATTACTGTTTCTAACCTTATCTCTATTCTTGCAGTAGTGCCTCTTCGCTGGGACAGACAATTTTCAAGGTAATCAACATAAGGTTATAGTTAGAACCTAGATCTAAAGGAGTTACTTAGTGCACGTCTTTTTTTTTTTAATCTAGCATATACAGCTGCAGGCTTATCACGTAGCGCGTGCGCATAAACAATCTTGCACCCGCATTTGATATGAGAGCGGGTTGTTACTTGGCAACTCACAGAGCATGCTCGTAATCATAGGATATAACTAATAGTATATTGTTAGCTCATTAGTAGTATTAGAAAATGGTTATTGTTATTACTTGTTATTACCAAAGTTATATGTAAAACTAAGAAAAATGCTTTTAGCCAAGGCAGTGTATTTCGGTCGTGTGCATTTAGATTTGTATAAGAAGAAAGCAGAAGAGAACTGCGTTTTTCCAAGAACATTAGTCAGTCAGTCAGTAAGATTGACAAATTTGTGGTTTTGTGAAATTTTTATTTTTACTCTACCGACATTCTAAAGTGCTTTGATGGCTTGTTATTCTGTAGTTGGTTTGTTTACTACTCAAAAGTGTGAGTAAAGGGCTTTTAAAGTTGTGTTTACATGCTGTTTGCAGTGTGTTTGAGATTTTACTTTGTATTCCACATCTAGCTCATTCCTACTATACATACTACCGTAATTATGACATGGAAACCCAAATTTTCGTATCCTCCTGTGTACTATAGTTATATATATAAATATGCACACGTTTGGATAAGTATCATATCCTCATGTGTACTATAATTATATATATATGCACACGTTTGTATGAGTATCGTATCCTCATGTGTACTATAATTATATATATATACACACACGTTTGGATGTGTATCATGTCCTCATGTGTACTATAATTATATATATATACATGCACACGTTTGGATGTGTATCATGTCCTCATGTGTACTATAATTATATATATGTATATGCACACGTTTGGATGTGTATCATGTCCTCAT
>NW_013674430.1:0-1881 GCF_000517525.1 Limulus polyphemus | reverse complement strand
AGTATGATACAATAAGAAAGATGTTTCAGTATGATACAATAAGAAAGATGTTTCAGTATGATACAATAAGAAAGATGACTCAGTATGGTGCAATAAGAAAGATTACTCAGTACGGTTCAGTAAGAAAGATGATTCAGTACGGTTCAATAAGAAAGATGTCTCAGTATGATATAATCAGAAAGATAAGTTAATATGAGGTAATAAGAAAGGTGACTCAGTTAATCTATATTATTGTTAACCAGATACGTTCTTACTTCAACGTTAACCAAGGAACACCTACGTTACCATTTGCGAAGTATTTCATCTCTTGTTTTTTGCATTAAACATAATATTTTAGGCTCTTTATAACCTCTCATATGCTTAAGCGGTCCTGTGTTCTAATACTTAGGCTTCATTATTATATATACATTCTCTTTATAGTTCCTCTTTGAGTCCTAATATTTATTGATGCGCGTGTCACTGTATATGTTTTTAATCAGCTTCTAAACTGTGACAAGTAAACATCACTGCTAATCATATTAAGTATAGCACACATGAAGGACCTTGTACCTACACGCGACTATACACTCCAAGGAACGCCACAAAATAATAAAAGTGGCTCGAGATTTCTGAGTGAGGTTTTATGTTGCTATGTGAGGTTTTAACTCCTACATATAACTCTCGATCTACTGGTTTGTATAAAAGTCAGGGAATTATCCCTCCGGGGCAGAGTTGGCTCTCACGTTCTGCACGTGTAATCAACCAACAGCTCCGCAATAAAACACCGAGATTTCAAACACAGAACGACAGGTCTCAATAGTGCAGTGCTGGGTAGCCTGTGTTTGGTCAGATAACACAGGAACAATTTCTGGAAGAAACAATCCAAAAAGTGATTCATTCTCTCAACTGCTCCTCCCAGCCAATCAGAATCTGACTACTTAGCGTCATTTCTAAACATCAGATGTACGGCTTTTCTTTTTCTGGCTGATTAACTCTTACTTTCTGTCATCCTTATGGAACCTTTTTTTATATATAGTTTTCCTTTTCTGAAATCGTTTTATTTGCTTACTGCTTTATCTACGTGACTTACTTAAATTAATACATTATTTATTGTATTTCTCTTTGATTTTTCTATCTTAAACTCTCGCATTTATTTGTACTTAGTTGTTTTATAGTTTGTATTTCTACATTCATGGAAGCGTTATGAAGACTTAAGGCCTTTTCCATACAGTTCCCTTTTAATGTTGACAATAATCGATAACAGATGGCTCTACATTTTACATGAGTGACCTAAATCTGGTCTCCGATTTTTAAATTTGTTCGTAGCAAAACCAAGCACTTTTCTATTAAAATTCCTGAAATGTTTTATTGGAAACGCTAAATAGAATAGAATAAATAAAACAAGCTTTAAACGTCACACGGTTTTAATCAAATTCCAGAACTTAAAAGACTTTAGTTATATTTGCTATTCTTATATTTGGAGATTACTGAGGTACGGAAAATAACAAAACAATATGACACATATATAACAAAATCATTAAACTGACATTTTGACATGGGGTTTGAGTCAGCTCAAAGCATAGATCTCGATCATTTGAGAATGTGGGTTTGTATCGATGCGTGGTACGACAACATCATTAACTAAACATTCTTATGGTGTCCACAAAACATTATCAATTGTTTGATTACGAATACATATAGCTCTAGACAGTCAAGACGGTCGTTCCACAAAACATTATCAATTGTTTGATTACGAATACATATAGCTCTAGACAGTCAAGACGGTCGTTCCACAAAACATTATCAATTGTTTGATTACGAATACATATAGCTCTAGACAGTCAAGACGGTCGTTCCACAAAACATTATCAATTGTTTGATTACAAATACATATAGCTCTAG
>NW_013674429.1:27530-29202 GCF_000517525.1 Limulus polyphemus | reverse complement strand
CGTAACAATATCTTTTACACATATTCAACTCACAATCAGGTGCAATATTATTATAGAACAATGAAGTGATAGACATGGTTATTTAGATACTAATTTCTTGACTAATCTGGTTTATAATTCATTAATTCAGATTCATTTGGTTCACTGGAATTCTGATAAGTATAAAAGTTTTGAAGAAGCAGCTTCAAATGGAGATGGACTAGCGGTGTTAGGGATATTTCTACAGGTTAGTAGTTGATTAGTTATGCTATGAACATAGTATAGTTATTGTTACTACTGTCAAAGTATTGTTTTAAGTTTCTTTTTTTCTATTTGTTGGTTAGCAGTACTTTTTCAATTAGAATATTTATGTAAAAAACTTTCTTCTTTGATTGACAGAATTGTTTGTATTGTAAATTGAGTGTCTATTCTTTAAATAAGTAACAAAAATAATTGGGTGACATTTTGAGCACCTGCTTGCTTTTTGTCAGTGCTTGTCTAAGCCTATTTTAAACAACAGGCTTAAACGAAGCAGTTAGGCTTAAACAACGCTTGTAAAAAGCAGTTGCCCAAAAAGGCTGTGTTTTTTTTTTTTTAACTTGTGCCAATTATTTTAGACTTACTTCCTCAGTTCCCACGTGAAACCTAACTGTTCACATTATTGGATTGAAAAAAATTGAAATGTTTAAAACTGAGGCTATATAATAGCATACAAAGAATGAAACTTGTTTCTCTCTGTGTTGGAAGGCAGGAGATGAACACCCTGCACTGAAAAAAATTTCTGACAAAATGTCTGACATTGTTTACAAAGACACCAGTGTTACTTTACCTGAAGATTTTAATCCTGTAGAACTTATCCCTGGTAAGTTATCCCGATTTTATATTTTACCTTGACAGGTTATCTAACCATTACAATATAGCATTTTACCTTGATAGGTATTTGTTGCAAAGATTGCAATTAATATAAAACTTGCAATGTGGCAATATTTTGTACAAGGTATTTGTATGGTCAAATGTAAATTTAATCTCTCTTGTATGCTATATTTCAATAAAAAATATGCACTTGTCCAAAGTTAGGTTTATCTTAATGTTATTACTTTGTGTTGAAGGATTCTCTTGGCTTTGATAGTGTTGCTATAATTTACTAAACTTAGGGACAAGTACATTTTATATGTCTTGATGTATCAAATTTAGAATCTTTGGGCTTATTTTATTGTAGAAAAACAAAGCTATTGGACGTATCTAGGGTCACTAACAACACCACCATGTTATGAGAGCGTTACCTGGATTGTGCTAAAGAACCCCATACAGGTATCAGAAGATCAGGTAAGAAATGCTACATTGGATTGTGCTAAAGAATCCCATACAGGTATCAGAAGATCATGTAAGAAATGCTACATTGGATTGTGCTAAAGAACCCCATACAGGTATCAGAAGATCAGGTAAGAAATGCTACACTGGATTGTGCTAAAGAACCCCATACAGGTATCAGAAGATCAGGTAAGAAATGCTACATTGGATTGTGCAAAAGAACCCCATACAGGTATCAGAATATCAGGTGAGAAATGCTACATTGGATTGTGCTAAAGAACCTCATACAGGTATCAGAAGATCAGGTGAGAAATGCTACACTGGATTGTGTTAAAGAACCCCATACAGGTATCAGAATATCAGGTAAGAAATGCTACATTGG
>NW_013674429.1:19947-27230 GCF_000517525.1 Limulus polyphemus | reverse complement strand
GTATTGGTACTTACATTAAGGATTAGTAGTCTAAAGTTAACCCCATACTACGGTATACAGAAGATCAGGTGAGAAATGCTACACTGGATTGTGTTAAAGAACCCCATACAGGTATCAGAATATCAGGTAAGAAATGCTACATTGGATTGTGCTAAAGAACCCAATACAGGTATCAGAATATCAGGTAAGAAATGCTACACTGGATTGTGCTACAGAACCCCATACAGGTATCAGAAGATCAGGTGAGAAATGCTACACTGGATTGTGTTAAAGAACCCCATACAGGTATCAGAATATCAGGTGAGAAATGCTACATTGGATTGTGTTAAAGAGTCCCATACAGGTATCAGAAGATCAGGTAAGAAATACTACATTGGATTGTGTTAAAGAATCCCATACAGGTATCAGAAGATCAGGTAAGAAATGCTACATTGAATTGTGTTAAAGAATCCCATACAGGTATCAGAAGATCAGGTAAGAAATGCTACATTGGATTGTGCTAAAGAACCCCATAAAGGTATCAGAAGATCAGGTAAGAAATGCTACATTGGATTGTGTTAAAGAATCCCATACAGGTATCAGAAGATCAGGTAAGAAATGCTACATTGGATTGTGCTAAAGAACCCCATACAGGTATCAGAAGATCAGGTAAGAAATGCTACATTGGATTGTGCTAAAGAACACTATACAGGTATCAGAAGATCAGGTAAGAAATGTTGCATGTAACATGTTATCTTCTGTAAACCTTTAAAAATTATTGGATTAGGTTTGCAATGCTTTACAATGCATATTACAGCTTTACTGTGACTAGAATATAACATTAACTATGATTGATAATCATATATATTTACTAGCTGAGGGTACCCGTTAGGGAAGAAAAAAATTGTATGAAGAACAATGTTAGATTACATACCCCTTCCTTCTTCCTTTTGTTATTAATCACTAATGATCTCATTAGATGTTAATTACATACCCTGCTTTGGGAAGGGTAGTAATTGACTTGTTTAACTGATTAAGTACTTGTGTCTTTAAATCTAAATCACAAAGTCTACAAAAAAAGTGAAATGTGTAGTATTTCAGGGTGTGTTCTTTATTGCCCTTCTTGGGCAAATATTTTAAAACAAAATAGTCCATGTATAGCATCAGAGAGTGCCCAGTTACCATACCAAAAATTACAGTAATTGAGCCAGTCAATGCTGGGAAGTGAAAATCAAAGTCTAGAAAAAACTGGAAATGCCCTATTTCAGGGGCTTTTTCTTCCTCTTCTCAGCAAAAACTCCTAAAGCAAAGTAGCCCATGTGCATTGTTGAGCAAATTATCAGCATTTATATTTCACATATTTTAAGCGTAATAATGAAATGCAAATGGTTGTACTCCTGCTTATAATAATCTACAATGCAAGTTTATGTGATCTGCCACGGTTCTGTTATCCAGCTGGAAGCATTCCGTAAGCTTCAGTCCTACTGCAAAGGTCAGGAAAATCCTGGAGGAGAACTTGAAGGCTACATTGTTGAAAATTACCGTCCGCCTCTTCCTTTGGGAGATCGGGAGTTGCGAACTTCAGAGTAACATTCCATCTTCACTATCATAGGAAGTTCTGCTTGGCTGTAAAAGTTTGCCTAAAAAACTTCTTTTTTTTTCAATTATGATATATTTGTAGTTGTTGAACTGTAGTTTTATTATACAACAGAAAATATTATTTGCTGACATAAAAATATCATCTTTGTTTCTTCAACAATGAATTATTGAAACTGTAATTAAAATAAGTGTTTAGCTTAATTCAGGTTATTAATTATATAAAAAGTTTACCGTTGACAGTTAATTAAGATAAATGAACAAAAATTAGAGAAATTATATAATTGTTAAAGATGGAAGTTTTTATTCATACAGTGTTAGATGTACTGTTTATATATGAACTAAAATAGTTGGCTATTTACTTTTCTATAGAAGGAAAACATAGAATCAAAATTTTATTCTTGTTAGTATGATTAACATTGTATTGTGTATTTAAGTACTCTACACTAATTACTGTATTAGCCAACCATGCAATAAAAATAGAAAAAGTGTGACAACCTGCTCTTTAATGTTGTTGTTTTTTTATTCTATTTTACAACTAGTATTATAAATCTAACTGTCAGTGAACAAGTTTAAATTTATATTCACAGGCATATGCTAATTTTATTAAATAACAATTTGAAGTCTAACATTTTTGTAATAAATACCTCTTGTATTATAGAATGTTATCCTATTGGTTATAGTTTTCATTACTTTTAATACCAGAACATATTTCATTTACTGGTGTGATTTTAATGTTTTTCCGAAAATGACTTCAAAGAAAAAAATACAATGGAATGTCTAATTTGCTTTCTACATTATAAATTTACAATCTAGACTATGTATAAATACCAGCTAGTGTTTGGGAACATCCATATCTTTCAAGCCAGTTTATCTAAATATTATGATATGTAATGGAATATCAAAACACTTGAAAACAAGTACGGTGAAAAGTAAAATTTTAATGTATAACAAGCTTACAAAGTACTTCATATTTTTTATGTTAAAAAACCCCTCCTATCTTTCTTTACTGAAGACTCCAACTTGACTTTCTCTACAAGTTGTTGATTTAGGTTGATACCTATTTCCTGTGCTGTCTGGAAAATAATTAAAAAATATATAAACTGGTACACTAATGCAGTCATAAAGCACTTTGCTACATTTAAAAGTTATATAAAGGAGTTTAGATACAATATACATAAAAAAGTATTATATGATAGGTCTATACAGTATGGTATCAAATAACTATCTATGGTCCTTATTTGCAGATACAATTTCAGGTTAAAATATCTAAATCTCTGACCCCCTAATTTTGTTCCCATGTACAGAAAAACATTAAATGTTAAACTTCATCCATTTTGGATCATATTTAGAGGTTGCTAAATAAGACTGAATCTAGACTGCAGTGGTCTGGTAGTGTGTGATATAAAACATATTTATGTATTATAAATGATTTATTTTATTGCATGAATTACATGATTACATGATTTTGGTGTGGTTAGTCATTTTCCAATGGTATAATTACATGATTGTGGTGTGGTTAGTTCATTTTCCAATGGTCTAATTACATGATTTTGGTGTGGTTAGTCATTTTTCAATGGTATAATTACATGATTTTGGTGTGGTTAGTCATTTTTCAATGGTATAATTACATGATTTTGGTGTGGTTAGTCATTTTTCAGTGGTATAATTGCATGATTTTGGTGTGGTTAGTCATTTTTAAATGGTATAATTACATGATTTTGGTGTGGTTAGTCATTTTTCAATGGTATAATTACCTGATTTTGGTGTGGTTAGTCATTTTTAAATGGTATAATTCATGATTTTGGTGTGGTTAGTCATTTTTCAGTGGTATAATTACATGATTTTGGTGTGGTTAGTCATTTTTCAGTGATATAATTACATGATTTTGGTGTGGTTAGTCATTTTTCCATTGTCATTGTTTCCTTCTTGCTGTTAAGAAAGCATTATCTATGATCCTGCACAACTCAAAGATGGAATTATTTCTGTTTTTTCTTGTTGTTGTGATGGCATTATACTCATCGATAAGGTCCACACCCCTTTCAGCATCGTCATTTACCACATTCAGGTGTTGAACTGTCTGCAGTCTTCTCTGAGCTCCCACGACTCGAGGTCATAATCCATAAATCCAGATGGAATTTAAAGATGCCTCAAGATATTGTATTCTTGGTAACAAAATTTTCAATTCCCATTTCATCAGACTTCTTGATATTCAGCTGGATGGTTCATCCATGCTTTCCTTCTTCTTTGGTACATTGTTTGTTCTGTTTCTGTGGGTACAGCTGAATCAAAGAATGTGAAATAAACGAGTTCCTCATTAAGATGCCATAGATGTCCAGAAAATATTTTACAGGCAGATTTTAAAAGAGCAGAATTCACCCTGTTGTACTTAACAAGACATTCTGAGAAGTTAAGATTATTGTGAGGAGCAGAAATGGTACGAGGAACAGTGAACCATGTTCCAAGATGTAATGTCATACAGTGAGCTTAAACTGTCCCATAAATATCCAGATCTCAAGGGTATATATATATATATATGTCATACATGCTGCAGTGCTCCAGGTACTATAAATTGTGCTTCACAAAAAGGGATGCCACCAAGAAATATTACGGCTAGTTCATGAAGCTCTCGATAATCATATAAGAAAATGATTGACCTGATATTGTGTTGTAGAAATGATAAAAACTACTGTCACATCATACAGATTATTCTACAAGTAAAACGTGACAACATGCATTATTTACTTGTGGAACATTCTTGAATATATAAACTATCAAATATTCCAAAATGTGCTAGAACCTTCCAGAATATGCAGATATAACGTGAGCTACAGGGTAAAATTACAACAATCTTGAGCAACCACTAAATATTATTCAAAATGGATGTGGTATGAATTATTTATATATTGGAACAAAATGAGGGGGCACGAGATGTTGTAATTGAAAACTTTAAAAATAAGGACCACCCTAATACATATATAATATCATAGAGTAGCCGATATTAGAAAATAGTGATGATGTAAATGGAATGCAATATCCTAAGTACTTATGTATTTCTTTAGAGAAAATCTCATGAGTGTTGCAACAGAAAAGCAAGGCAGTTTCATTGATAACTGCGTCTATAAAAAAAGTACTTCAATAAAATCTACTCTGCGATGTAATGCTGTGATTGATAGCTCATTTTTAAACTAAAATTTCAATAAATTCCTTTTTCTCGTGGATGGTCAACATTAGTGAATGTCCAATATGAGTACATTGTTATAGAACTGTGAGACAATTCGAGAAAAGGCCGCAGGCCCAACAGCCCTCCACAGGAAGTAGCAGTTATACCTGCCCGGAGGGTGGGTATTTCTGCTAGATATAATAAGTAAACAAATCTCCTTTCACTGTCTGGAGTGACTGACATTTTCATGTACTTGAGTGCACAAAGTAACCAAAATAATCATTACAGTTGACTACAAGCTAATAACTTGACCATGATGAAAAACCAATCACATACCTACAATGACTTTACATTATAGTAAAATGAAAACACCTAATATGAGATAAGGTTCAACATTTTGATAGGATTGATGTCAACCTCTTGTTTTAGCTGTTTTGATTTTACTAGTAATTTTATTTGCGATATCTCCTGTTTTATCATCTCTACAGTTTTTTTATTAGACTCGTGAGATAAAACAGTCCAGGAGCAGAAAACTACAACTATTTCATGTCTACATCTTTTTCATCAGAATTTATTGATGATTAGCCTAGGATGACAGATGTTGGAATGTAATGCAATTTACATTTATCTGAGTCAGACCATGATGTGTTTAACTTATCTTAGCCAGACTGTATATGTAACTCAGGAGAGCTTTGCATTGTTATTAAAAATAACTTATTGTGGACATTTTTTTTTCCGTAACAATGATTTTACTGTATCCAGGGTTCATACACTTTCTTACATGTGAAATTCCATAACTTTCCATGACCTTTCAAGCCAGAATTCCATGACTTTTGAACAAAGTTTTACATGGTAGACCAAAAAATTTGATCCCAAAGCAAAGTGTATATACTGCACCGTCTCTTCTTTTGCATCCCCCCCATTAACAACAACAAAATATTTACATTATGCATTATTTGTGGCATTTAGCTGATCAGTTTGTTTCTGTGTCATCAAGAATTTGTAAAGTAAGACACAGTGGACAAGTTTGCAGAGGAAGCTAAATCAACTGACAGTTTGACATGTATATCAAAATCAAACAGTCTCCTATGTTAACAAGCGTGTTAACAGCTCTGTATGTACAGTAGAGGAGATGTCTAAAGTAGAAATCATTCAGAAACAAATTGATGAACAGCTCAATGCCATCAAGAATTCGTAAATTAAGACTCTGCATTGCAGACAAGTTTGCAGAGGAAGCTGAATCAACTTCAAACAGCTACTGACGTACAGCAAAGATGTCTCAAGAAGAACTCATTTTCAGCTGTTCATCAATTTGTTTCTGAATCACTTCTAACTGGGACATCTTCTCCTTTGCTGTACGTCGGAGGCTGTTTGATTTGGATATACAAGTTAATCTGCCAGTTGACTCGGCTTCCTCTGCAAAATTGTCTGCTGATTCTTGAAGACTTTTGATATCTGCTTGCAGTCTAGACTTCTTAGCTTTCAGTTCATCTATCTCATCAAGCAGTCCTTTCCTTTTTCTTTCCTTCTTTTCCTTCTCACGTTTCTGCTCATCAAGATACATATGGTATTTTTGCCTACCTGCTGAAGCGGCTAACATGAGCGACTTGTCGATAATAATGTTCTGAATTCCTCCTACGTATTTGATATGATCATATATAGCCCTGAAAGATATTAGCGAGTGCCCTAGAAGATTGTCCTCTTCAACTTCGTTGTTGACGGAGAATCCACTTTCAATAGAGGCAAGCAGCATGCGGACCACCTTTAATAAAGATGAATAGCGAGACTCAGACAGAAATGTGCACATCAGAGAGTCCAGTCTGTCTTTCTTCGGATCAAATTCTCTCATCTCTGTGCTTCTTGATGCCTCATCACATGCTTCTGAGTATTCTCTTCGGATGTCATCACATGAATCCTCAAGTCTGTTTGCATCAGTAAGGGAGCTAAGCATCCTTTTCAGCTTTGCAGTAGAGTTTTCTTTGTCTTTTGCCATGCTCTTTGGATTTAAGCATCCCATATTTCTCACAAGTGCATACTTAAGCGGACATCTGTCAATGAGCTTGAGGGTAATTGCAGCAAGAAACTGTTTTGCTTGGACGCGAAATTCCAGAATCCTTCGCTCACTGATGATGTTTTTTGCTTTCAGATCCTTTAGCTTTTTCTCAGTGTAGAATCCAATATCGACCTTGTTCAAAGGCAGCTGAATGGCCTCGCTGCTAATATCTACCTGCATTATCTTGTAAGGAGAAGTAAGGGTACTCCTGTCAAGTTTTAAGAATCGCTGCATAATGGAAGCAACCATTCTGGTTATCTCTTCGGCGAAGAAGGGCAACATTGGCGCATCAGTTTGGTAGTCTGTTAGAAAGGGATTGACCAACTTTGCCACCGATATGAAAAAGCTCAGTCTTGCTGGAAAATCAGTCATCTTGGTACACTTCTGAACAGTTTCAAACGACTTGTTCTTTGGGTGAGAGATTTTCTTCTCTTCAACTGCCTTAACATACATACATACATTCTCCCAGATGTTGATCGCTCTCTCTGCAAT
>NW_013674429.1:14552-18947 GCF_000517525.1 Limulus polyphemus | reverse complement strand
ATTTTCCAATTTACATTCGGACCATCCATACTAATTTGCAATAATTTTTCCAACCCTACTCTGTGAAGAACCTTATTCAGTTCTTCCTTGAGGTTGAAAGGAAGACTAACCACACAAAAGGAACAAATTTTTGTCACTGAAGTGAAGCACCAGACAGTACGACTAATTGAAGAAAGATTTTATTAATTTATACCCTAAAACAGTTATGAAGCACCTGAATATTTTGAAAATATTTTGTGTTATTAGACATATACAGAAGTAGCAAATTAATGTTTTGTAGGGCAGTAAATGTAGTTTTAAATATGAATTCATTAATTACTTTACACAGACTTGTAAACTGAAATATCCCCCCTAAACAACACTGTGTGACTTATTTATATGAACTTTAAATAATGATAAATTACCAGCTTAAAATAATTGGAGCATGTCAAAACAACAGAAGCAAACAATATTTATTGCCTTCCTAGGCATTGTTTGCAAAATGGTGTAGAGCTAAACAATATTTATTGCCTTCCTAGGCACTGTTTGCAAAACAGTGTAGAGCTAAACAATATTTATTGCCTTCCTAGGCACTGTTTGCAAAACAGTGTAGAGCTAAACAATATTTATTGCCTTTTTTGATTCCTTTCTTGGCAGTAGAACTATCATCCTAAGTAATAGAATTTTGACACATAAAAATATACTTTTTTGTATGAATATTGTCCTAATTTGTTTTGTAATCATTTATATATAAAGTTGACACCTACCTTACACAGATATTTTCTACAGAGACTAAAAAAACATACATGCATGTAAGACTTTTTAAATGTCAACTTCGTCTTAACTCCACTATACCTGTAGGATGTCCAGAATGCTCTCAGGGTGAAGACTTCCTGAACCCGTTTTACGTACTGCTGTAAGTGATCCACTTTCTGTTACGGCAACTGACAGGTGACCAATGCTACAAGCTTGTTCTTCTTTAGTAGCATCAACTACAAACTGGTGGCCAACCTATAATGCAACGAGGAAGCTGCTGTGACATTTATTATCACATATGTACACTTAATAAAATTAGCAAAATATTCCATGATTTTTTATCTCGCATTATATTATCTAACAGCCATAAAACATTACTGCAATATATGCCAAAAATGTGCATAACTAAAATAATTTCCACTGGGGGGGAAGGGGAATAGCTCAATATATGTGTGTGTCTATGTTGACAATTCAGAAATTGTAGTGCACACTTAACACGTCAAGACATATCCCTAATGACGTAGCTTCCCTTATATTACAAACCAAAGATTGCAGCTTTCAGAGTGTGGTATTCAATATCTTACACTAACCAATTTTCTAATGCCCCACCCTGTCCTCATTTCATGTTTAGAAATATCTCAGAATCCAAATGCTACTCTACAAGTTATACATGGCATCCTGGTGAGATAACATGTTGATTTTATGAAAATTCACTTTCTTTATTCAGGTAAAAAATTACAGTAATCTTGCACTAAATAAAATTATCTGGAAAACAGTGTTCCCACCAAGATTGAAGTAAAAAAACATGACTGTGGTCAATATGTGGTAGGAAAAGAGGTTGTTGTCAGGGTATGAAGTTGTCTGAAAAGTCTGGAACCATAGGTGATTTGAAGCTTTTCTTAGTTTCAGATACGTGACTGAGTACGGTGCTTTTAAAGCATGAGAAGGTTGGGTTAATTCTGCTGTGGGGTAGAAAAGGTTTGTCCCAGTGTAAGGTTGCTGCCGAATTTAATGCATGTCATTCAGAGAGAGAGAAACATCACTTACGGTGCTGTTGGGAAGTTGGTAGCTAAATTTAAGGAGACTGGCACTGTGGATGACACAAATATACTTTACAGCAAAGAGAATGGAAATACTGTCTAAAAACTTGTTTCAATTTATAAGGACAGCACGTATAACAAATTCTGTAAAATCTGTTGAAGTGCCTGTAGAAATAAAAAACTACCTTTAAGCATGACAATCTTCTAAAATATCAATACAACAAACACAGAGGCTTGAAAGAATACATAAAAGAAATGAACACATCAAACTAACAAAGAGAATTATGACATAAACCATAAGAAAATGATCTAAACTAACAGTTTATGTTTCAGATCATTTAAATTCCTGTAAACTAGACAATTTAACTTGACAAACACGCTCTTTATGTGATTAGATTGTTTCTTACAAGAGATGACCATTGCCTGAAGCATGATTACTAGTCCATTTCTACTGATTTAAGGAGAGCAAGTTCAAAGAGATAAATATGTACCTCCACAATGTCTAAAGCTGTTTATCCCAAAGCAGTACTCCAACAACAGGAAAAGCAGAGTCATGAAATGAAGGCTGATGAAAGACTAATTGTGAAGAAATTTTTATGCATTTAAAAGTTATCTTGTAAGAAGCCATTTCAAACAGAATCAGAATCAATTTGCCATCCACAGAGAAAAGAATACTGTTTCCAAAAATTGCAATTTTACCTTATAATGGCCACCTTCAACATCAATATATCATAAGAACAAAAAACTTTAAAAAAAAAAGAAATGTACGAGATCAAAACAATTTTCACCACCAAGTTAATCAATGGTTGGACACCAGTTTTTTGTACACTGTGGGAAGTAAACACCAAATGTTAAGAGAGTTTACAAGTCTGAAAACCTTCAGGAGCAAGAGGTTTATGATGAAGAAGTCCAATGAAAGGTAAAAGTAAGATCAGAAGTCCGTTTTAAAAAAGAAATTTGGAAGACAAATTTCAAAAGATCTGGACAAAACAGAATCCACAAGCATGCTAATATTCCAAAAGATATAATTCACAAGGATGAGAGAAAACCTTACAGATAAGAATACTTTGGTGAAAATGAACTAATTTTACATCAACAACCTGTAACTGAAAACACTCACAGGAATATAGCTAGAAGATAAAAAAAAGTCTTAAAAGCAAGAATCTTAAATCAGAAGCAATAAAACACTTGCTAACTAGGTTGGAAAGAGGAAGAGAAAAAGGATGGGACGTTTTTAGAATGAGCACAGAAGAGATCAGTTGCAACAAATTTATCAGAATGAAACAATTATGATAAAAGAATTTGACTGAGAACAAACAATTTACAGAGGCCACTCCCAAGTCAAAGAATCCAAACAACAAATTAAAACAAAAACATGCTGAGCTGGCCAAGGTGTCCACAAAAACATTCTGTATGGCTGTAATACCACATGAGCTTTGGAATGTATGACTGAAGTATTTATTATATACAACTATCATTTCAGCACTAAATCCTTGCATTTGTATTTCAAAACTTTAAATCCCACATACCCGAGTTAAAGTGACGATACATGGAACCTTAGACACTTCTAGATTATTTACATCATAGGGATCGTCAGACACTTCTATCTCAGAACTACCTTCTTCTGTAGTGTTCACTGTTACTGCTGGGATCCTAGTAAAAGATGAAAAAAATGTTTAGATGAAACTTCTCCATTTATTAGTTCAACAAGTTTATATGTAAAACAGGAAATTCAAAATACTCAACATATAAATATGTTCAGATATTCTAATACATCTGGTAGGATGATAGACAATGAGGTGCAATCCTTACAGATAGGAAGTTTTTCAAAGCAGTTTTAGAAAAAATGTTAAGTAGAATATAAAACCCACATAATGAGCAATGACATTTCAATCACTAAATCATTATTTGTTATGCTTGGTGTAATATCTGTACACTTTGTATGCCCTTACTTTGTGTTCATCAAAGCAGCTTTTACAGCCAGACTAACTGCGTCCAAGAGGCTACCACCACATTCAAGGATCTGTTCAGAAAATAAAGCCTTAGTGATAATTTCTTTAATAATTCACACTTTATTAATTAACAAATTGAAACACAAACCCCACTTAAACTAACTGTAAATATAATATCATAAAATCTTTATTCACCTTACATAGCTATAATTACTGTGCATTGCTATAAAATAAATCTTATCAAGATTACTTAATC
Organism: Limulus polyphemus; assembly: GCF_000517525.1. Classification (NCBI taxonomy): domain Eukaryota; kingdom Metazoa; phylum Arthropoda; class Merostomata; order Xiphosura; family Limulidae; genus Limulus; species Limulus polyphemus. The sequence goes on along the minus strand of NW_013674429.1, from coordinate 14,964 downwards.
TAGTTAAACTTATACAGCTTTAACACAAAAACTAAGATAAATGTCTTTCTCAGAGAGTAAAAATTAACGTTCACACTACAATATCTGTTCTGGCTAAACATCTTTTGAAATACTACAGTTCTAATGAGATACTTACCAATGTAACCATATCTTTACCAGGTTTCCCAAAAGGGATAAAATGGAAATGGTTAAAGTGAATAAAAAAACATATATTTTTCTCATTCTAAGTGATGTTTCATGCAGAGATGCCAGTGTAGACCAAAAAAGGTGACCTAAATATACAGTATTTTAAAATAATAATTTATCTATCCATCTATCTATATATATATATATATCCATTATCAAGGCTGAATGTTGTGTGAATTGTGATTACTGTTGGTGGATATTTATAGGTATGTGTAAGCAGGTGGTG
>NW_013674429.1:7524-13666 GCF_000517525.1 Limulus polyphemus | reverse complement strand
CTAAGAAGAAAGTAAACCTACAGACATCGGTCTTGTTTAACAAAATCTGCCTATAAGAAAATCTGTCACCAAAGTATATATATACATATAATAGACAAATGTCTGTATGTCATGCTCTGTATCTCCTGAACAGTTAATTGTAGAAATACATTATATATTAAAATGCTTCCTTTCAAGAGTACATTACAGGAAAATTATTCACTTTTTGTCAATTCCTAAAATTTCATTTGGATGCCAACATCAATCCATTAGTCTCTGTATATGCTGATCAATCAATCTGAGAAAAAACTTAAGAACAGGAATGCTTCTTTTTTATGAGGAAATTTCACAAACACACACACAAAAACAGGACTTCTTCTGTTGACTGATTGAAAGAAATATTTTTTGAAAGTAGGAGCAAGAACATTGTTTTGTTTTTCCATGTTGGTATTATATAACACGAATGATTTTATTGTACCATGTCAAATAAATTGAATTGAATATCTCCCCTTACAGAAGTGACAACTATCAAAAGGTGCTCACTTTGGTAGCAGTCTTTTCTTGCACTCAGTAAAATGACAAGGAATGGTGGCATCCAGCAAAAAAACCAAAAAAAACCCAATGCTCCATTGTGCTGGATGTATCCATCACATCAAAACCCAAACATTTTTGTCAACAATGCATTACAGTCAGCCTCCTTTGCTTAAAACAAATGCAATACAATTTTCCTTATTGAAATAAAACATGGAATGACAAAAGACGGTTGTAAATGGCCCACTAGACAATCATATTGAATATATACTATGATCCAAGGCACTGGGTTGACTGCACATTTATTTCTTCATCACTAGTTTTAGGAAATTTATTGTTGAATTGTTTCAATGGGTATTTGGTATTATATAATAATTCTCATGTGATTCGATGGGCAATTGAACAAATTGTTTGGAAAAGTATTATAAAATGAATATTAAATCAGAAGCTATGAAACAGGATATTTTGGCACTCTTGTGACTGAGAGTACAAGAAAAAAATATTAACAGCTACTTTTTGAATCAACTGACTTTTCTAGAAATTCATTAGAAACTGGCTATTTTGTGGATATGTCAAAACTAAAGACACTTAGCATTCTGCATTAACACTTTCTATTTTAGAAATGTGTCACAGCCTCTAACTTGCACAAAACCTGGCATTTCTTCAGCACTGGATAGTTAAACTGTGATTTGGAAACATAATTTTTAGCGAAGGTAGGATAACTTGAGCTGTAGTCGAAAAAGTTATGGATACTCAAACATTGGTTGGAAATGTTGTACATTAGAAGTGATAATTATCAATACAACTGACACATTTCTGTAGCTCATTCAAGCTGAAAGTTGCACGTCAGCAATGTGCTGCCAGTACCTAACTGGCACACATTTAAAAAAGGAATCAATGAACGTGCAAGTATTTAATGTTAAGAAGAATTCAAGTAACCTTAACAGAACATGTACTGATAGCTCTAGCACTGGGCACTGACTGAAATAGAACCCCAAAGTCTCCAAACTTCCAACATGTGTTATAACTGTCTTATGGACAACAAAGGATGATGACTAGTTAGCACAACCTCGCTGAATATTTGAATGTTAAAAGAACTTGTTGAAAGGGCATCATGATAATAAGTTTGCAAACAATGGTTTATAAGCATAATGAAGCAATTTATTTCTGAAGGAACATACGTCATGTATCGAAACAATATTGGTCTGTCTTTTTCAGACCTGATGTGGTGAGACTACAAAAAAATTTTTATAATAAGATTCTCAACCTTCTGTAAATACTTAAGAAAGATGCACCCAAACTAATAACCAAGCACTTACCAAGATATTTAGATATTACACCTAAACTGATAACCATGAACTTACCAAGATATTTACATATTACACCTAAACTGATAACCATGAACTTACCAAGATATTTACATATTACACCTAAACTGATAACCATGAACTTACCAAGATATTTACATTACACCTAAACTGATAACTATGCACTTACCAAGATACTTAGATATTAAACCTAAACTGATAACCATGCACTTACCATAATACTTACATATTACACCTAAACTAATATCCATGCACCACCAAGATATTTAAATATTACACCCAAACTGATAACCATACACTTAATAAGACATTTACATATTAAACCCAAACAGATAATCATACACTTAATAAGACATTTACATATTACACCTAAACTGATAACCATGCACTTACCAAGATATTTACATATTACACCTAAACTGATAACCATGCACTTACCATAATACTTACATATTACACCTACACTAATATCCATGCACCACCAAGATATTTAAATATTACACCCAAACTGATAACCATACACTTAATAAGACATTTACATATTAAACCCAAACAGATAATCATACACTTAATAAGACATTTACATATTACACCTAAACTGATAACCATGCACTTACCAAGATATTTACATATTACACCTAAACTGATAACCATGCACTTACCATAATACTTACATATTACACCTAAACTAATATCCATGCACCACCAAGATATTTACATATTACACCCAAACTGAATCATACACTTAATAACACATTTACATATAAACCCAAACTGAATCATACACTTAATAAGACATTTACATATTACACCTAAACTGATAACCATGCACTTACCAAGATATTTACATATTACACCTAAACTGATAACCATGCACTTACCATAATACTTACATATTACACCTACACTAATATCCATGCACCACCAAGATATTTACATATTACACCCAAACTGAATCATACACTTAATAACACATTTACATATAAACCCAAACTGAATCATACACTTAATAAGAGTTTAGGTGTAATATGTAAATATCTTGGTAAGTGCATGGTTATCAGTTTAGGTGTAATATGTAAATGTCTTATTAAGTGTATGATTCAGTTTGGGTTTATATGTAAATGTCTTATTAAGTGCATGGTTATCAGTTTAGATGTAACATGTAAATATCTTGGTAAGTGCGTGGTTATCAGTTTAGGTGTAATATGTAAATATAATAACCATGCACCACCAATATATTTACACATTACACTCAAACTGATAACCATTCACTTAATAAGACATTTACATATTACACCTAAACTGATAACCATGCACTTACCAAGATATTTACATATTACAACTAAACTGATAACCATGCACTTACCAAGATATTTACATATTACACCTAAACTGATAAGCATGCACTTACCAAGATATTTACATATTACACCTAAACTGATAACCATGCACTTACCAAGACGTCTACATACAACAGCCACACTTGTTGCCCAGGTAATACACAGAGAGAACAGAGGTCTAGGCAGTTACTACTGCTAAATGCTTGGGAGAGAGCGCTGCTAATTCCAAGGGCGAGATCCTCACCACCTCGTCCTTCAAACTCTGGGTCAGCATTCGCTGTGCTGAAAGCATCAAACCAATTCAGTTTCTAACTTTCAAAGGTGAAATATTGAATTTAAGTAACCCTCTCAAATACAAAAGAAGTTTAATCCTACAATTTATTTAAGCACCCTACTAACATATTTGTGTGCTGAGACCAATTAATGCTTTCCACATACACTAGCAATTCAATTTTAAGTCATTGAAAACATTACAATACAGTTATATTATGAAAAAATTAAATGCAAAATATTTTTAAGCAGCTCTGTACTTTTGAAAATTACCGAATCAACAAGTACGCACAATCAAAAATGTGAAAGCAATGCAACAAAATGACATTATGTAAAAAGAAAAAAATATAAATAGTTCTTATGGAGTTATCAATAACAAAAAACCCACCTGCAAATCAACTGAGACTTATCCAATTAATACTAAAACTCTCAAAACGGTTTGAGATAAAAACTTATATGTTGGCAAATTTGTTGAATTTTAACATTAAGAACAATAATAACATTTGTATAAGAGATATTATTAAAGGATGGAATGTGAATTGTAATGTATTGAATTTCCTTCTCTAATGTTTCTGGATTGCTAAATTACGAGTACTTGTATAAATCGTTAAACTAAAGGAAACTGTCATTATACGAGGAGGAGACTGGCTTCATTCAGACCCATTATTTTATCATAATATTAGATGATTCAGGCTCTTTACAAAATGTAATTTCTGGCTATTGACAATCAGCAATATATTCCAAAAAAAGAGAAACACTGCTGAACTGTACAGTATGACACACTCTGGTGATAGAACATTAATATTAAGAAAAGTTTAACTGAATGTTTGTCACAGCTTAATAGTTAATTATAAGAAGTTATTATGATGATATTCTTATGAGGTATAGTGACATATTATTGTAATAGATGTTTTAAAGTAGATGTAGATAGGCAATTAACTAATATCTACATACTGACTGTTTATAGTTTGTGTAATAATTAACTGTTAGCATCAATGTAAGTCAATATAATTCTAAATAAAAAAAGTTGCTATTTAATGTTGATATTATTGCCAAAAAGAAGCCAACACACTGTAGTTTCTAATTTTAGAATAAACCGTTAAACAATATGAGAAAACAAAGGTCTACTTGGTTGTCACATCTTTAGAACACCCAATGTGAGCTGTACTTGATCTGTCTTACTATCAATCTTTAGAATATCTAATGTGAGCTGTACTTGATCTGTCTTACTATTAACTCTTTCAGTACGGGCTCGGTCCCTGGGACTGACCTCGTAACCATTTAGTGTTTGTTATAGTTTTCATGCTACAACTTTTAAATCAGTAAGCGAATGTTAACGAAATTTGGCAGATTATCAGTAAACATTATAATGCTTTCATACACAAAATATGAATTTTTTATATTATTAAGTCTTAAGGTTTGTAAACCAATCTTTTTCTCATGCCTTTTTTTTTTCGCATGTTGCCTATCTATCATGCAAAAGTAATTTTCATTTTAAGATTAAAAATACTTTTATATATCAGAAAATTTTCAAATTTCATATGTGAAATCTTTATAATGTCCAGATAGTTATCACATGTTTCTTAAGAAAAAACTTTATATTTTATCTGTTATTTTCAGTAATGAATCTCTGTATGGGTTCAGTGGATTGGACCGATCTCGCAACCACCATAAAAAAATTAAGAAAAAAATATAAATTATGCCTCTTTCATTCTAGAATGAACACAAATTTATATATATTTATTATTTTTATTACATTGACCTTTCAGCCATGCTTGGCTAACAATACAGAAGTTACAACGATGTGGGGCACATGCAACTATGTTACTGAATCAAATAACATAAAACTGTGTTTTAATAGACTAGTATTTTGTAAAATACAGTCACATTTCAATTATTATACATTATATATGTATATTGATTATTGCTATTTTGAAATAACTTCTTAAAGTTATTTTTTTTAAAACATAGAACAGTAAATAAAGAAGCAAAGCAAACAATTATCTCTTCTAGTTACAATCTTTGTACTCGGTTGCTGCTTCACGTAGATTGCTAAGCCTTTTAACATTTTGCACGTAGAGGATGTAAAACAAATGTTTTTTTAGGTTTTATATTTACATTTGAATAACTAAAAAATCATAAATTACTACATCAATACCATAGAATTCCACTATAATTTATCAAGCTCAGTAACTAAGATGTATTTTAGTCTAAAAAAATATGAAATTTCGAACAGAACCTATCTCCTTGAAATATTGGTTCAAAAGAAATAAATGGCTTCCAAGCCCATTAAAATGGCTGAGAAAGCCACTAGGAGGACATTCTGAGCTTCTGATTGGTTATGCATGTCACATATAGAAGTATGGTTATATAAAAGAGCATTTCTAAAAATGGAAAGAGGTGGACATGATGCCACTGTGTTTGATTTATTACAAGAGCAATATCTTAGCAAATAGAAAAGATAAGACCTTCTTCTTTTATACTCTAGCTTGTCAATATCAGTAATTTGAGTTTCTGACTTATACGAAACTATAGACTTCGTATTTTGACTTCACAGACATCTAATTTGAACCAGTGCTGCATTCAACATACCATGTGACATACACAAATCAATGTTTATCTGTGTTTATTTAATATTTACTTCTAAATTTAGTAATATATAGTGTCAAAATTTGAATTATGATCTACAGTTTG
>NW_013674429.1:1494-6572 GCF_000517525.1 Limulus polyphemus | reverse complement strand
CATGAGAGAGAAATTACACAACTCAGCAGTTGCTGGTGAAGGGAAATCACAGGTGTACAAAGCGAGAGAGGCAGGTGCTGACAGGTCCAGTGCCAAGAATCAGCTCCAAAGACAACAGCCTGCCCTAAGGGGAGGGGCAAATGGAAACAACTGGACAAGGAATAGGAGAGCTGTTATAATGATGTGATTCCTGAGTATAGGTAGCTGACCCATGGTCTAGTGAGTCAGGAAACTAGCCACCATTGATATAGAAGATTCCTGAAGAGGAGCACCTGGGCCACAGGAAATAAAGGCAACTTTGATTTGAGAATTCATGGTAAATTGGCAAACCACAAGCAACAATTTTTATTTTGTTTTGTTTGTGGTAGCTGTAGAAAAAACTATGTTGCAATAATGTGGAAGGAATGAAAATGTAACAATAAAAAATGTAACACTAAGGAAAGAAAGGGAATCAATCAAAGTGACTAAAAACTCAAAATGAAACATGAAAAAACATGTCTGAACACAGGCATTACCAAGGAAAGAAATACCCTATGATCATGTGCTAGTGCTCATCGGGATTACTGAATATGAAGGTTGATGTCGCTCTCCTAATTGGAGGAGGGCTACAACATTATGATGCTTATGTCATAGGCTACTAACACAATACACATAGTAATATATAGTGATGGGAGTTTGTTCAAGACTTGTGGAATATGTAGAAAATTTTACAACAGTAATGATTCTTAGCAGTGCAGAAAGTAAGTTTATTTATGAGCATTTATTAAATTTTAATAGGTCATGAAGCTATCACATTTTCTTTACCTACAGATTAAAAGAAACATATATATATTTTTTTACTAGATTAAACATGAATAACTTATCAAGCAACTAACCAATCTACAAAGAATTCTAATCTTCCCCGATTTGGTTGTGATGATTCAGGAGCATCAAGTTCAGCCTTCACTCCCACTAAAACATCAGTGTTAGCCTAGAAGTAACAAAAACAATGACATTTATTGTCTTTTAACACAAATTTTCAAGCACATTACACAAATACATGTAATTATTGTAGTTTATATTTTTTAACTTAGATGAATGAACCAAAAAGAAGTACTGCACCTACAATTAAGTGAAAGTGTTCGGTTAGCATATGCTATGAATGGTCTATCAGTGATCAAACATTAAGGTAACAAAAAAAGGTGTAGTAGAAAAAATATAATAACTATATTTTAACTCTCTCTCTACAGGCCCGGTTGATTCGACCCAAAACTTTACCCTTTAATTTCCATCCTATAACTTCTCATATGTTTTGAGTCTCTTCATGATATTTCACAAGCTTTCAGTAAGCATTAAGAGTGATTTGTAGACAAAAGATCATAATTTTTAACCTAATGACTCCTGGTTCACCCTATAGGGTATGGTTTGCCCCTGAAAGTTTTATGCTAGTATGTTGTATACAGTTTACAGCTCGCAAAAATTCCATGTGCAGTTAAAGCAGCTGCATTGAAAGTGTTAAAGTGGTTACGAGGTTGGTCAAATTGACCAACCTCCTATAGAGTTATAGTATATAAAACAAAAGATAAAATATAATGTTTTACTGAAAAAATGTTTGATATTTATTTAAGAGATATTACAGATTTTGCAAAGGAAATTTGAGATTTTTCAGATGAAAAATGGTATTTTTAACCTTAACATGAAAATTATTTTGCACTCAGAGCAGTCAACAGTTTGACTCCATATATTCATGGAGAAATTTTTAGTAAAAATACTTCAACCTTGTAATTCTAAATTATCCATTTTTTTCTTTCTAGAATGAGTTCATATTGTTTATCCTATATAGCTTTAAACTCCTAACAGTATACATTTGTTTATAGTTAAATTTTATTGTTTCATTGTTCTTTGAACCATGTCTAACTAATATTCCCATCACAGGTGTAAATCAACTAGCAAACCCTATTGAATTACATAATGTACATGCTACTCATGAGTTGCTCACAAGTGTACCTTGCAATAATTATTATTAATATTCATTATTTTACCTAATCTAGCCTAAAAAGTTTCTAATTGTTGTACATTTTAGTTGTTTTTATACTAATAGATAAAGAATACATATGAAAAACAAGAAATATAGTACCTACCTGGGTCTTCTTTTTTCGCTGTTGACTGTCAATGAAACTTAACCCTACTTTTTTATACTAATGGTACCACTGAACTAAATCATTTTTTATTTAATTCAAAAATGGATCAAAGAACACAGAATACTAACACACAAAAAGCAAACAATGTTCTATAACTATCACAATTTTTCTAGCTTTCTAACTATGTGACAAGAGCCATTAAAAAATTGAGCTAAGTTTGCTGATGTGTTTCCCATGGGATTAAAGTTTGAACAGGTGGGCATAGCAAGAGGGGGTCTGATTTTCTATTTTATGGCTCTGTAACCAAATAAGACTGAAGGCTATAAAGATAATACTTTGCCTGAATGATGATGACATTATAATGAAAAAATTTAAGTTAAATTTCATTCATCTCAGAAGAGTAAATAAATTAAACAAAAGAAGATACCTAAAGAGCAAATGTCACAATTCCTATACAAGGGGAAATTCAGGATTTTGTTTTAAATACTGCCTCATAAAATTAAATATATAATATTAACATTTGGATTATTAGCCACATTTTTATGCCATATTTATTCATATACCATGATAACAAAGTAGTTTAATTAAATTTTGAATGCAAATCACAATACCCTCGTGATATATGCAGAAAAAGATGTCTGTAGCAAGAGGATTAATTACACGGACTGAACCTTGCAGTATTTTGTAATAAACAATCCAAAAGAACTCCTGTTCAACAGCAGAAACAGTCACAACATTAGTAATAATTCTTTGAAATTAAAGCTATTCTTACACATCCAGCCTTGAAAAAAAATTTAAACCCACTCTTTATTTTTCAAGCAATCATTAATTCCTCTGTAAATTTTTAAAATGCTAGCCTCTAATACTTCAACAGCAACTCATTCCTAAAGCTAATCATCCTGTTAGAAAATAAAACTGTATTTACTGGAGTCTAGCCCATCTTTTTCCAAATCTTGTGTCCTCTCATCCTAATTTCAGGGCTCAAGTTGACATGGAAGACTATCAAATTACAAGAATCATACACTTAGGTTCTCTATGAACAATTTCCAGCAAATCAGTATCCTTTTCTAGATAAAGAGACCAAAATTATATACAGTATTCCAAGTGAGACCTACCTAGTGATTCTTGTAGAGATAATTACCTCATTTGACTTGTAATCAATATTTCTATAACCACATACTAAAATTCTATTAGGTTTACTGCTAGCAATTGAGGACTCCTTTGATGTCTTGAGTGGTTTTTCTACCTTTATGTCAAAATCCTTTTTATCCAGTCAAGATATTGAATGTGCTTCAATTTATATTAAATGTGCTACCAAAAAATATGATAAGCTAAGTCGATTACTTTGCACTTAATAAAACTAAAGGTTGTCTTTGAAGTATTTTTCCAACTTACCAATTGATTCAAGTCATACTGTATTATCTCAACATTTTTAATACAGCTAGAAATATCCAAGAATTCAATGTACCAATAAACCTTACTAATTTTCTCCTATCAATATCATTAATGTAAATAATAAAAAAGCAAAGGCCCAATCATAAACAGACTCTACAAAAAAAAAATGACTTAATTTAAAAGACCTAACTAGAAAAACACTGACTTCAACTCTATTAGGTATAAAGAAGGAACCTGTACCTTAAATCTATCATCACCCAAAACAGCACAAATGCTTTCCACCTCTGAAGTTACCAATACAAATACTCATCCCTCTAATACTTAAACAGAACATCACTATTCTGCCTGTCATTAACAAAACTAACCATTTCAAGAATACAAAACCTATGCACAACACTGCACCCAAACCATTGAAACTTTGTTTATTCTTCAAGCACAACTGATGATGAAACCAGCTTTCTTGGTAAAGAGCTAAATTGTTGCCCAACCAATAATTTTGTTAACACAGCCAAATTTATTTTTGGAGATACACAAGTTATCTTTAAAATTGAGACTTCATGAATTCTTTCATGACAAACTGCTCTCTTCTAATCAGAAAAAAAGTACCTAATTTCAAAAGTTATAATTTTCCTATACTGAAAAGGCTGCCCTCTATATGCGAACTTTTTCTTTATGCATGCCACAAGCCTTCTGCTCCCCCCATGTTGGAATTACTATATTCCAACATGTCTCTCATGTAAATCATCATGGGTCATATCTTAACCAATAGTAGCATGATATGCACACATGATGCCCTCCGAAAGCATCCGACATAAGGATCATCTCTGATCTAGCAATCCAGGAATTGACATCCAGTATCAAAATGATGTCTATCGCATGGAATCAACTCCCCAAATCATGGCACAGGCTGGCACCATCCAAAGGCAATAAAGTCCTCAAGAGGAGGGAACAAGGAATATTCAAGTATGGAACCGTAACAATCCCACATACCACTGCTGTGACCCACAACACAGGTGGAGTAATTGTGGGAGGAAGATAGACAACCCAAAATCGTATGAGGACTTATATTGATTGGTTCACTCAGCTCTCGTGGTTGTGTAAAAGGTATCAGAAGGCCATATCTTCCAGGAAGGATAAGGCTCAACTCCGGTTGTTGTGCAAATGTTATCAGGAGGCCACGTCTCATCTACACCAGCAGAACACCACCACTCTACTCTAAACCGATTGGTTCTAACCCTTTGTGGAACTCATTCAGGAGGGTGTCTACATGGTCAACCATCCCAGTGACTTGGAATTGTAAAGTGGTAAGGACTCCCATACTCCACTTAACCCGTTGACTACCGGCTACCAACTTTCTTAGTAGCCAAAGCAAGTCTTGCTATTTGTCATTCCAACAATAAAACTCCTGGTTAAAAAGTTTTAAAACTTCATAATGACTTTAATAAATGTGTGCAGTTTAAGAAACATAAAGCCTGTTACTTCTGATAAGTTTAGTTTTTTGCATTATGATCTATAATATCTTGGAAAATTACGTTAAGAAATGGTATTTATAAGAAATGATAA
>NW_013674429.1:0-618 GCF_000517525.1 Limulus polyphemus | reverse complement strand
ATAGGCAGGATTTATGTTGGAATTTGAAACTTAAGTCCTTCATGTATTAGCACCCCATGAGAATGTCATAGCTTTCCTGGATTATTGACACAAATGTGTTTAATATTTCTCACGACTAACATATGGGCTTTATTGTTGTCACTTGTACACTGAGTTTTAACACACATATAAAAGAACTGTACAAGAATAAAAAATTCATTTACCAAGAGAACCCACGTACAGCAAATCGTGAGTCTTCGCTAAAATCACTGAAATCTTAACGCCATCACTCAGCATTTGCATTTAGGTATTTCCACTTGTTTTAAATGCAATTATATTTGTTCTAAAACTCATTGCACATATTAGCCATACACAATAAAAATATTTCAACAAAGACTTTTGCAGGAGCACACAATTTATATTTTTGTCTATATTGAACTTTATTTATTATATATTACTGTGCTCAGTTTCATTACTTTTATCATATTTTGTGTTCTAATTTCTGCTTAAATATTATGTATACAATTTTCAATATTTCACTGAATAATAAAGAACTTGGATTATTCATCTTCAGACAATTGTTTGGTAACAGTGTTTAGCTTATTTTTGCATTTGTATTGTTACGTCTCCGTTTGTTAA
>NW_013674428.1:28297-28922 GCF_000517525.1 Limulus polyphemus | reverse complement strand
AATAACTATTTAAACTATAAACACCAATCACGGTTGTTTTATCTAAGTGTATAATAACTATTTAAACTATAAACACCAATCACGGTTGTTTTATCTAAGTGTATAATAACTATTTAAACTATAAACACCAATCACGGTTATTTTATCTAAGAGTATAATAACTATTTAAACTATAAACAGCAATCACGGTTGTTTTATATAAGTGTGTAATAACTATTTAAACTATAAACACCAATTTAAGATATAAATACATCTTTCAGTTAAATGGATTTGTCAAAACAAGTTTTTACAACAAACTAGTCTCAAATATAGATTTATCTTGAGCATTTGTCTTTTAATCCAACACTTCCTTCTTCTTCCATGCTCAATTAAGCCTTAATAACCCAGTTGGTCAGCAGTAAGTTTACGGACTTACAACTCTAAAATCCCGAGTTCGATTCCCATGTGGGGGAAATAGCGCAGTAGCTCTAGCACAAATAAACAAACTCTTTCTTTGGATATTCGATTGGAAAAAGGGATGTTTGAGCCAATCACACTCTTCGATCTACTAATTTATTTGCCCGGCATGGCCAGGTGGATAAGGTGCTCGACTCACAATCTGAGGGTCACGGGTTCGAATCCGCAT